>NW_009699725.1:0-1094 GCF_000703405.1 Apaloderma vittatum
CCCCCATTAAAATTCTTCATTCTGTCACTGATCCCTGCACAAACAAAACACTGGGTTTTCTGTCTCAGACAGAGGAGCTAAGAGTACAATGCAGAATCAGTGAAAAGAATTAGTATGACAGGAATTTTAAATATACAGATACACTGATATAACTAAAGAGTTTGAAAAATCTAAACTGTATTTAAGTTTTACCTTGAAAATCATTAACAGGTGATCAGCTGATTAGGGAAGAAAACTGTCCTGGCTTACATAAAATCAGAGACTGTATTACAAAGAAGGTTTCAAGTGATCTGCAGATGGCAATCTTAATACAAGCTAAAACAGTAGGGGAACATATGTCTTAAAACTGAACCTTCTTTTTACCTTTCCTCCCCCCCCACTAAGGTAAGATAGATGAGAGCTCTATACTAAATGCTAGGTTATCTAAGAAGCTATTATTGACAACACAAAGTTATTCTTTTCTGTATGAAGTTAAAGATGCACATTGGTTAGCTGCATGCAGCCAAACTAGCTGATTGCAACCTTGAAAAACTTCAGTTCATTTCTAACTTGTTATTCTCTTCACTTTTGACTCCTGGCTATCTGTTTCCTACTAGCAAGATGAAAGACACACTGATCATCCAACACGCAAAACATTTGCTTATACTTTGGCAGGCTTCTGGTACTACTGTTGGAACAGATTATCTTCTTGAACTAGTTCAAATGTTACTTCCTACCAGCTATCAGTCACTGTGGCCTTCAAAAAAAAATAGAATAGTAAGTGACAGGCCTGTGATATTCAGCAAGTCAGTGAGTCATGTAACTTCCTGGGACACTCTTCAGCAAACTACCCTAGTTTGCAAACCTATGAGAATTTTGGAAAAAGAAAATGCATATAGAGGGAAGGTAACAGAAACATTATGCAACAAAGAACAGCTCTGTCGTGCCTTCAGGTGACAGATGCTCCAGTCTAGCAAATTCCTGAATGATTTGTGTAGTTGCCCAGAGTTTAGACGTGAACTTTCGAAGAAATTCTTGCATTTTGCTTCCCCTGAAAATGATAATAAATGCTTACTGCCAACAGGTATAACCTGGCACACCCACTGCAGAAGGTA
>NW_009699726.1:0-18631 GCF_000703405.1 Apaloderma vittatum
GGAGGCGCCACCCAACCGCGCTGCCCCGCAGGATCTACCCGTCCTAGTTCAACGAGGTCGGCCTGGGCTGGAGCGGGGGGAAGCGGGAAATGTTTGTAAGTGGTTAGAAAAACAAAACAAAACAAAGCAAACCAACAAAACACCAAAAAACAGCAATCCGTCATGAAGTGAGAGGTCATGGGGCAAATGTGAGGATGATTGCCCTCTAAGCAAGGGCTGGTTAGTGTCACGACTAAAAAGAAGATGCTGTACTTCTTACGTGCGTATATACATGGCAAAAATAAAGTGTGTAGGACAAGATTTTTGCAATGGACACAAAAAACCTCAAGTTATGCAAAAAGCATAAGTATTTTGCCCTTAGTTGACTTTGCATCACCTAGCAAGTGTTACCAGGATCACATTCTCCCGCTTTTCCTTGCCAGAAGATAATTCTTTCTTGTTGATGCACTCGGATGTCTCCGTTGAGATAGCCCCTTGGACAGGGAAAGGAATCCGGGCTGTTCTGCTGGGCATGTCTGCCCTGGCTCTGCAGAGCCTCGGTGTGCATTTCTCTTCATGCCTTCTCATTTGGTTTGGTTCTCTCACCAAATGGATTGTAAGCACCATCATACTCAAGTGATCATTGTTTGGGATTTCCCCCCCCCCAAACAATTTTTTAAAAGTTAATTTTTTTGGAGATACTGACATATTTGAGACAGTATCAGTAAATGCAGTCCCAGTACAAGCACTTTCACAAGCAGAATGCTTACCGCGTAAACTTTAAGAAACACATCTCTTTGTACATTGCATGAATTTTTCATTTTTTTTTAATATGGAAGATTAACTTCTGAAAAAAGTTGACCCTCCAAACAAGATTTCTTTTGCTTATTGCATTTGGTGGATTGAAGAACTCCAAATGATTAGCTAGTTTTCCTCTGCTGTATATTAAAATATGCACATAATTACACATTCAACAATCATTCTTCAACTTCTTAACTAAAAAAAACAACTTTCAGGATTTTATTCATAGGTTACATTGTCCAACCCAGCATCTCTAAGGTCCCTTCCAGCCTATGCCATTCTATGATTCTATGATTCTATGTGCTGGTAAGCATATGACTTTTAAAAACCAAATGTAGAGATTCTGTTAGCTAGGACATTGAATGCTGTATAAATTCTCCTACCAGCTTTCTCTGTTACATGAGCCTCTACTGAATCCAGAACAAAATCTTAAAATTGAGGTATGATTTGTTTGCCTGTATCATTGTTCAATAAGCCACATATATAAGTGCAGACGGATCAAACAGCTGTTGTTATTTTTTGTGTTGCTTGGGCTTTAGCTCTGGCAGCCCACTGAGACAAAATATAGTGACTCTACTAGTTTGTTTGCAGCTAAAAACGGATCAAAACTAGATGTATAGCAACATCAGCTGTGAAATAGTTTTTCCTTGTGCAATTTTGCACTAATGTTTGTAGGGGATACACATTTCAGAATTTCTTTTTTTTCCTAACATGTGAACTGCTATTCTCAAGTGGAATTGCATTTTCAGTTATATTCAGATTTTTTCAAGTCCCTTGAAGTATATATAAATACATTATACCTACGAAAGTTCAAAACATCATGCCACCTTAGGCCTTGCCTGTATTAAAAATATTTGCATAGGTATAATTATGCTAACATAGCTATACCTGCAAACCTAGCTCCCTCAGTAAACATACAATACATCTGTAATTGGAATTTGCATCACACTGGGTGAGCTCTCATGTACCGTAGCTGATGACTCTGATGCAGACACAGTTCTACCAAATAGCAAAGAAAACTATTAGAGGTTGGAATACGGTGGCGGTCTTGCAGATAAACCTCCAAATAGATTTAAAAAGACAACTAGAAAGACACCAGCAATTGTTATTTACTCATTTCTTTTTGCTAGAAGTCTTATAAAGTAGGGCCAAAAGGTAATTGCTTCACTGATTCAATGGTGGGGAAACCATGTTGTCTCTCCAGCTCCTTCCCAGAAAAAGAGGGTCTCAAAGTATTAACGATTCCGCAGGCTCGGTTAGGTGATGTACAGTGACACAATGTTTAAATTATGTCATAGCTTCATTAGTGCAAGTAGCGTGACCATTAATGTTGTGTAGTTCTGAGAGGTGGTGCCCCTAAAATGTCCTTAAAATGAGAGGAAAGAGAGTCTACTTTGAATTTCAAGTCTAAATGTGTTTACAAACTGATTGTAAATAAAAACTGCAAGCAGCGTTTTAAAACGTAAGCTTTCTTCAAAAGACCATTATAACCACAAATTCCATAATAGAATATTCTGTCAGAAAGGACCCCTAAGGAGAAGATGAAGGGGAACTAAAAAAAATATTAATCTGCAGTAGTATTTCATTTCTCAGGCCAACTTGTAGTATACTCATGGTAGAACTATCAATATTGGATGAGATGTCTGCCTTCCAGATTTACTTACTGCTGGTGAAATAGCAGCAATTAATATTAATGCTGTACTGCGTAGATTTATTAGAAAACATGGAGGACAAGTAAATTCAGAAAAAAAGCCTTTACAAAAATAAAAGGGGTGCCAAAACTGAGGCTGTGTGTCTATTAAATCATTCATCAGACCACTGTTGGGAATGCAGTCTTTTAAAATAGTAATGGGAACAGGATCTAGCAAATGAAATGAGAGTGAGAGTCTGATCCTGCACTCACAAACATTGACTTCACTGTGGGATAGATATTGCCTATGAAACACATTTGATAACATTTATGGTATAAGTCAATTTATTTCCTTACAAAAAAGATGCATTCACAGCAGTAATTGTTTAATTTCATTACTCTGGGTATTGTATTTTGGTATGGGCATAGGTATTTCATGCCCCAGTGCGGGATGGGTAGAATATACATTTGAGGAATCCAGAACAATTCTGAGAGGAAGGACTCAGACTTATATATTCTGTATTTATGCTTAAAAAATTCTATCTCTGAACTTAGAATAAAACTTAAAAAGAGGCCAATAAGCCCTTTTCATAAGCACTACCTTAATTAAAACCTGAATATATTTTGGCTTTTATAACCTTATCTTCAATATTACAGCATCATTTTATTAATGTATATTTGTATGTATTTATGCATATGTAGAATACAATATTACATTTTTTACCAGTGCATTTACTCAAATTTTAGGTTAAACACAACTAATAACAATCTTCTTTCCAGAAGAATAATTATTATAGTTGAAATATTATTCCCAGATATGTAAATTAAGAGTAATCCATTTCACCAAATGAAACTAAACTGTAGAAAACCAACGTGAGATCAAAGGTAGCTATGAAACTAATTGCTATAGCTGCTAGTCTAAATATATTAAGTACACAGTTATGCATTCTTTCCTTATCTTCCCCAATCACCATGAATCACCATCTTCTTTTTTTTTTCATGGAGCTTTTTAGAATAGAATACTTCTGTACTACATTTTTCAGAAGTTATTGTAGCAGAAGCATACGGTCAAATTAAATATAACACACTTCTCCTCCATCACCTCAGCATGAAAGTTATATTTGAAAAGTCAGATGGCAAGAAGTAAATATGCAGTTGGAGGTAACACCATGCATGTTCTTATGCTGAGTTAAAATTAGGAACTTTTTCTTAACTTTGGTGATTGGAATTTATTCAATTTTTGGGTTATTATGCGGGCAAGTACAGAATATTAGTTTCACTTACTGGAGCATACGTATTGGCAAGAATGGTGCATAGATTTACATTTTAAAGGTTTTTAGGGAAATTGTCTCCCCTGGGGTCATACTTCATAACTGTTATTATTGCTATTGGAGGTTACATTTGTGCGTAGAAGAGAAACTATGCCTCGTAAGGTAAAACAGTTAAAAAAATCATAAAAGGTATGTTAATTATTTATAACTACAAAACAAAATACTTGAAATTATGGCAAATTAAAAGGGCATTTATTTACACACAAACAGGATTGTTTAAAACCACAGGCCTTGCCCATAGCAGAGAAGTGAAGCCAAATAAGTGACAAAGAATATTAACCTTATCGTAGATTTTTCAGACACATAGTACCTACAAGCAGAATCTGGCTTCTCTAGATTAAGGCTTTCCCTCCCCCCCCTACTCGTAGAAGATCTAATTTAAAAGGGTTTTTTGGAAGTGCCTCAAGGGACACAGTCCAGAACAACTCGTGACCTGCGGTACTTGTCAATGCAACAGTTGTTCCACTATTTGAAAGACACCACAGTATCTCATTAATCAATTCTGTACTGGAAAAATTGGCAAGTCCTGCATGAGATTTCTTTTGATTTTTAAAAATTTCAGAAAAGAAGAAACTGGCCTGACTAATTCAGGAGTTGGTATGCAGTTGATCATGTTAATGTTATGTGTTGAAAATGATAGCACCTCTTCCCTAAATGTTGGGGTATCAGAACAGTGATGTAAATTTACTTGAAGAATTGCCATGCAATTAAGCAGTTTTACAGTTAGGTAAACTGTAGTACAGTAGATGGGAGTGAGCCATGTTTGTTGGAAGGAAAGGAAACATTTCTCTGGCAGGTTGATTTATGTTCAAGACAAATCCTTTTGAAGATGAGTTGATGAAACTAAGGCAAAGCAGTATGGGTAGATCAATTTGTCATATGGCTTTGCAGTTTGTCACTGTCCATGTACCTTGTGTCTCCCTCTATATTCACTATTTAGTTAATCAGCATGTCCGACATCCGTCTCTACATAGTGTATGACACAGATTAGCTTTAAGACTACACATGGTCTTCAATTCTTTTCTTCTGATCCAGACCATGAAATTGGAGAGGTTCTTCTGTTTCAGTGGTTTTCAGAGTTAAAAAGCTTAGGAAAAATACAGCTTTGCATTTGCATCTTGAGCCTTGTGTTCCCAGAAACAGTAGTGACACTACCCATTTTGAGTAAACATTTCCCTGTATGTTGGACCATCAAAATGATATCTCCCAGTCCCAGACAAGGACAGGGAGCATCAGAGTTGTAGTCTAAGAGGGCAGTGAGGAGTTAAAGATCACTTTGCCAAGTTATTGTGTGTGAAGAGACCTTGCAAACAACCCTCCTCCATGACCTTCCACAGATGCTTTTCCAAAGGGGCTGTTTCCACATGGTTCTGCATGATCTGTCTTGATTTTAATTTGCATGTAGAGAAGAGGCCAAAATATACATCTGCGTCCTCCTTTCACTTTATTTATGATGTAGCTGCACTTTGGTTTAGGACTAAAACTGTTAGTTATGCTAATATTATTAACTGCAGTTAATATCATTACTATCTATGTAGTTGTGTTGAATATCTAATTATTGCAGACTGGGAGTTACCAATGAATTGTTGGTGTCAGTGTGGAGATTTTGAGTCCAAACCAAGTGCATATCACTCTGCCTAAGAACTTGAAAACTACGTATTTCTCAGTTATATCAGCCCAGGCATTTGTGGATACCAGGTGACACTTCTAAAGTAAATAGCTCCAACCTCTTGAAGAGGCTATCCAGGAAAAAAGGCTTTATTAGCCATTATCTCTGTCATCCTAAACCAATGCTCTTTTGTCTAGGAAGATCAACACCTGTAAAAACAGGAAGAGTGAAGGGAACCTTTCCCGTGTTGAGAGTATCATCTCCTACTCCATGAGCTAGATAAAAGGAGGAAAATTCTGGTCCTTTGTGCTACAGACTGCTGCCCCATATGTGAATGAGAATGTCTGTAACCAAGTTTTTGGATGTCAGGCAGGTTTACTGATAAAAATATTTACAGTTTGCTTTGATTGGTGCTGGTCTTACATTCCTCCATACATGCTGAGCTGCTGCGAAGGAATTCACCATTCCTACATGCTACCAAGAAAAACTGAAAAAACACAGGGAGGAAAGAGATTTTTACTCACAAAAAGACTTTAAAAAGTTGGCATTTCTGGAAAAAAGCCCATTTATACAAGTAACTGACAACTGAAAGGTCAGTTTTACTTCATTCTTAAGTAGGAATTTATCTCTAAGTTAAAATCACTGTAGCAAATAAAACATATAAATTTAGTTCAACTATATTCCCACTAGCATTTAAAAAGCTGTGTTAGAGCAGGATGCAGGTTCCGTAAGTCCCTTTTTTTTCCTATTAAAGAGCACTTTGGTTTAGGTCAGCTGCTTCTCTTACACATAAGGCTTGCAGATAATGCTTCTCTTACAGATGGACTCTACAGAGATGCTTGAACAGAGTGGAGCAATGGGCCAATGTTAATGGTATGAGCTTCAACAAGGCCAAGTGCCAGGTCCTGCACTTGGGCCGTAACAACCCCATGCAGTGCTACACACTTGGGGAAGTGTGGCTGGAAATCTGTGTGGCAGAAAGGGACCTGGGGGTTCTAATCGACAAGCAGCTGAATATGAGCCAGCAGTGTGCCCAGGTGGCCAAGAAGGCCAATGGCATCCTGGCTTGTATTAGAAATAGTGTGACCAGCAGCAGTAGGAAGGGGATTGTCCCCCTGTACTCAGCACTGGTGAGGCCTCACCTTGAGTATTGTGTTCAGTTTTGGGCACCTCATTACAAGAGAGATACGAAGGTGCTCGAGTGAGTGCAGAGGGGGGCAATGAAGTTTGTGAAGGGCCTGAAGAAATCTTATGCAGAGCGATTGAAGGAGCTGGGTCTGTTCAGTTTGAAGAAGAGGAGGGTAAGGGGAGACGTCATCACTCTCTGAAACTACCTGAAAGGACGTTGTAGAGAGGTTGGTGCTGGTCTCTTCTCACAGGTAATTAGTCATAGAGCAAGAGGGAATGGCTTCAAAGTGCAACAAGGTAGGTTTAGACTGAGTTTAGGAAAAAAATTTTCACAGAAAGCGTAATCAATATTGGAATAGACTACCCGGGGACATGTTGAGTCACCATCCTTGAATGTGTTTAAAGGTCATTTAGATGTAACGTTGGGGGTTATGATTTAGGGGTGAACTTTGTAGAGCAGGGTTAGTGGTTGGACTCAGTGATCCCAAGGATCTTTTCCAACTTGAGTGATTCTGTGATTCTAAGGGTTCCTTCTCACAGTGGTATTGCCATGAGGAGTTCTTAAAGACTTTGATATGAAATGTGAAATTTTTCCTTTCGCTGTTCAGTAAGTGCCAGAAGCTTCCATTTTAAGTAAAAAACAAGAATTCTGTATGAAAACACACAACTGTAGCAAGCTGAACCCCTCACTTTCAGCAGTAAAATGGTTCCTTGTCTGTATTCACAATTTGTATGCAGAAAAAAGTTCATTTTCTACCTAGATGGTATTACCACTGTCATTAGCTAAATCTCCATTTTTTTTCCCTCAAACCTATTAAGAATTCATACAGTGTGCAGTGCACAGGACAAGATCTCCAGGCACTCATAAACTTCTTCCACTTTTCTGGCTCGAGCCACCGTCAAGTCTACAACCAGTCAGAATTTCAAAGTATGTTATGCAAAGACAGGCTTAGATGAGCTGCAATTTTTTTTCGTCATATGATTGCCTTTTAATTTTTGTTGCCAAGGGGACAAATCAAGAGGAAACGGATTTAACAATGGCAAAGTGATAAATTTTAAAGCTTCTGTTAATAATATTTGAACTCTGAATCTAATTTATATGCAGGAGGAATGAAGAATAACAATATTTCATAAAATAAACTAAACCCAACTAAACAAAAATCACCCTTTCCCTCCCATGCTTTTCTAACATCCTCATCATCTGAGAACAAGAGCTTTGAAAAACAAACTGTAAATATCCAGACAACTACAGAAGCATAGGAAGGTAGAAGGCATAAAAATATTGAAGCTATTATACTTCATAACCCTGTATTACCTTCACATACATGGATATTCTTGAACATGAAGAAGATCCAGAATGCACATCTGGTTTCTAAAACGCTACTCCAACAGCAATGAGGAGTTGCTGCAGACAGCAGAAGAGACGTTTCTACACCTCCCCCTCCCCCTTGTGTGTTCCTCAATAGGAAAAACTTGGCAAGAGAAACAGGAGGGAAGCCAGCACTGGGAGAAAAACTCTTGTAGTTTTTAGGACTGCTCTTTATATAAACTAGCTGGAACTAGCTGTATGCAAACTTATGCCACTAGTTTGCATACCAGACTCTGCCCCACAGCACAGAGCCCATCACCTGCTCCTGTGGCTGCAGGTAGCCTTTCTTCTTCCCTCTTCCAAGTTACTGCGTGTGTTTTCATTTTCTGGGACCTAATGCATGGCAACTTGCATGGACTTCACTTCAGGAACTTTGCTAGTGTCTTCAGACATCTGTGCCTGCAAGGTTACCCTCACTGCAAACAACTTTCTGCAGATGCTTTTTCTGATAATTCCACTGTCCATTCCCCTGTAGTGAAATAGATATTGGAATTGGATATTGAAAGTAATTTCAGAAAAGTTATAGAGAAGCAGTTGTTATAGGATTTACTCAATCCAGAGAGATCAAAAAGCCTGTCTCCAGATCTGTGTAAGTACCTAGAGAAGGCTGCCTGGGTCTTTGCACCTTGAGATTTGTCAGCACTACGTTTGTGACACTGAGTTTATCTAGATGACCCCATCTTCATTTCCTGATACACTTTTGTCTACATTCAAGTAAGCCTTCCTAGAATTCATAAACCATTTTCTTACCTGATTTTGAGAAATGTACCTAGACTTCTCTGTTTAGAAGATGCCTTCCTGCCCAGGTACCGCAATGAACATAGGGAATCCTGCTTCTTCACCGTTTTTAAGGAAGAATATGGCACTTAGACAAATGAATTGAGATCCCTCTTGGAAGGATTTTAAACTCACATCACTTGCCAAAATAACATTGACTGTCCTATGGTATGCTGAGTTGGGCACAGTCCCTGCATTTGACACTAAGGCTGTTCCATATCACAGTCCTTATACATGGCATTATTCTCGTTAAAAACCAGAATTCTTTAATGTAGTTCACTTCAGGAATGTCATAGCAGTGTCCTTGATCAAGAGTCCAAACAAAGGGAGGCATGAAAACTGAGTCAGGATCTGCTGTATTCCAAGTGGAGAGTTTGCCCACAGAACTGTTCCGTGTATGTGTGAACATGTCTACTCCACAGGAAAAGAAACAAGCTTTTGTTTCAGGTATCAACTAGCCAGAGAATGTCATGATCTGTGAACCTTGCATGATTGATAGGAAGGGATCCAGTCCAAGGAGGAAGAAAGATTTGGATACCCTTATCTGTATTCTTTGCTAAGGCAGCTTTTGGGCCAGCACCATTTCATAAGACAGCAAATTCTCTCTGCCCATATCTCAGTACTTCCATCAAGGCCTGGAAAGCCTTGTAGTAGGCATCTAACATATTTGCAGGCATATACCAAGCTGGACTAATCACATGTTCTTTGGATCTAGGCCCAGATTCATTAATGTCTAC
This sequence comes from Apaloderma vittatum, assembly GCF_000703405.1. Lineage (NCBI taxonomy): Eukaryota > Metazoa > Chordata > Aves > Trogoniformes > Trogonidae > Apaloderma > Apaloderma vittatum. The sequence goes on from NW_009699726.1 coordinate 9,362, forward strand.
TTTCTGTCTCAGGAAAACATCCAAGCATGTCTGTTACTTCATGTAAAGCTCTCAAATTTGGAAACACCTTTACTTTAATTCTTTTGTATGAATTGTAAAAGAAATACTCTAAATACTTTGAACAGGCAAATTTATCTTCCAAATAATGTAATAAAATTTACTTTGCCTCTGTAATTTTATTCAGGAACAGTATGTTTATACTCAGTTATAAATAATTTTGAGGAAAAAATATAAGTACCAGTTTTGCCTTCTGATTTTCAGCTTTTATTAAGTCATAAGCATCAGCAGTCTGATAGGGGAGTGTGTACCAAGTACAGCAGTGATACTCATGCATTGCTTACTAGTATATTTTCCTTACAAGTGTGGCAAGGGATAAGTGATTTTTCAGCCTGGATAGGACATTTGAGAAATCAAATTTTCTGTGGGAACATAAATGCCTTGTAACCAAGAGGTACTGAATACACTTGTTAAGACCAAGGGGGAATTGCAAACTCTAGAAATTAAGGAATTTAAACATCTGTTAAAACTCAATAAACATTTCTCCAATGGGTGAAATAATAAATCTGATAGACTTTCAGCTTGGAAGCTTGGAGAGAGTCAGCAGAAGAGTTTTATACTTCAAATTAATTTGGCAGATGGCTCAAAAATGGTTTTCTTAATTTCTCTTCAAAATTGTAAATAAATCAGTTGAACACTGAAATTTAAGGACTGCATTTTCAAAGTGTCAGATGAAGAAAGACATATAGTGTAATCAAGTATCTGTCACTGCAACTTGCTGAACCTTTTACAAGCTCATAAAGCAGGAAAGATATCACATCCCTAGTAGTTTTTCTGCAGAATTGGACCCCAGGGTGGTTCAAGTTGCTTCTAGGACCAGTCCTGACTTCTTGTTTCTGTCTAGCACTTCAGATATACCTATGTGGCACAATGCACTGCTGTGCAGAGATAGCTTCAGGTGTTTAGAGATGACTTATGTATCAGAAACACCAGATCCTCATTAGTGCAGTACCTTGACTGGGCTAATTAGTTCTGGGTAACAAAACATTTTAGTCCAAGTGGACCTTGTAGTAGTATAACCATCCTGCTTCTGGTACTTTGGTGGCTGCAACGTGTAGACACATGTAATCATGAAGTATACATTAGAGAGAATGAACAATCCACAATGCATGCAGATGATTAACGTACCATCACTGATTTACAATACAATAAAATAAAGGCAACGTTTTTAGTTAAAATGATTGGAACTGAAGATGTACAAAGTAGTTGACTGGTGTAACATCAAACATTTTTCCTGAACAGATGCTGTAATAGCTCCTGCAGTCTTTGCTTACAGGAAGCTGAAGCTGATTGAGGGACACTGTAGAACAAAAAACGGGACAAAGAGGGAAAATGGGAAACAAAAGTTCGTTGTCTCTTCCGCTGCAAGTATAGGAGATCTCAAGCTAAACTAAAAGTCACTAATTAAAGCAGAAGAGAATAATTCTTTGTGCAACATGTATAGCTCCCTGCCAGGGGATCGCTTTACGTGGGATCAGTACAAGTTTTTAAAAAAATTATGGAAGAAAACACATTAAAGACTTAAATATGAAGACATGAAAACCAATGAGACAGAGAAAATACTCATTCCATTTATGACCACAGTTTTGTCGAACTCTTCATTAAAAACAGTCAGCTAGTGCCTGGATTCCTTACTGGAAGAAGTGTGGTAGCTAACTAGAAAATATATTCTATTAAAATGGATACCAATAATCTTTACAAAAGAAAACACTATATAAAAACATAAACTTGTAGACTGATTTGGTTTGGAAGTGAGCTTTCAAAATCATATAGTCCAACTCCCCTGTCATGGGCAGGGACACATTTCACTAGATCAGGCTTGTCAAGGCCTTATCCAGTCTGACCACAACTTCTCTGGGCAATTTGTTCTGGCGTCTCACCACCCTCAGAGTAAGCAATATCTTCCTTAAGTCCGGGCTAAACTTAGCCTCTGTAAGTTTTAAACTGTGTCTTCTTGTCCTGTCACTATAGGCGCTGGCAAAAAGTCTCTCTCTCCTTTCATATAAACCCCACTTTAAATACTGTAAGGCTGCAGTAAAAGCCTTCTTTTCTTCAGGCTGAGGAGCCCCAATTCTCACAGCCTTTCTTCACAGAAGAGGTGTTCCAGTCCCTTGACCAGTTTTGTGGCCCTCCTCTGGACGTGCTTTAACAAATTTAAATCTGATGTCCCAGACTACAGAGGAGGTCAGGCTGGCTTACCTAAGGCTGACTTAATGGATGCAGCACCAAGCATATTAAGTTCATGCTGGAACTCTTATTCTGTTTAGTGATAGTCCTTCAAGGGTGTATGTCAAGTCTACTGTCATAAAGTAAGTGGCATATTTTACCATAGGTAGCAAAATTGTACAATTCATAAGGCATATGATTGAAAATGTAGTCATATAAGCATTTAAGTGTGGTAAGTATCTAATGAAATGAGAAGTTTCTAAAAGCACCTGTAACAATTAGGACTATCCTTACCTTTTTCTCATTTTACAAAGTGGGAGCTTTACCACACTATTCTTACAGTTGGAAAATAAAAGGTGAGCTCTAAGCCTGTTTAGTAGTACTAAATTCTGATCCTCAAATATCATGGTTTTCTGTTAGAGCAGCATTTCCATAATATTTTAAATAGATTCACTATTTTCAGCACCAAACGTCAGTTTGTATTTTCCATTACCACAGCCTCAGGGATTATTGAATGATATGCAAGGATTATTTTGTATTGGAAAATATAAAAAGAATGTAATTCTCATAATTAACACTATGAAAGAACTATTTTTATTTAACTAATGTTGATGCAATACTCGGAGGACTCTAAAACCTGCTTTTCGTGTTGTTGCTACTACAGTAACAATAAATTAGGGGGTTTGATACCTTTTGGAATACTATTTTAAATATTTTTAAAATAATAACTATTTATTATAAATGAGTTTATATTCCTAGTGCCTTGCTCTAATGGCTGAGAACATGTCACATCGAGATGGTTAGATTGGGCCAAATTGCTTGTGATTAGTTGTATTTTTAGAAAGCTACACATCAGTGAAGTGAAAGCATTTATTATGGTTGCTGATCAGGAGTTTTTCTGAGCAGACTATGGTGAGTTGTGTATCCTTATAGTGAATGAAGCATAAAAGGATTTATCTAATGTAATTGTAATATTTAATTTACAAAGAATATGAGATCTGAACAAGTACAAAATATATTCAGATCAAAAGCTACTGGTAATCAAGACATCTGTCAGTATTTTCACCTGCCAAATTAAGCATTTAATCATTTGTCAAGACTGCTGCTCCTCCATCTTAAACTTCATAACTTCTTACTGTTTTGATAAAGTCCAAGACCTGAGATAAAACCATAATCACATTTAAGAAGCATGCAGAACTGTAGTTCCTTCCTAACTGCAGGTAAAGCGTAAATCAACTGTTTCAAAGATTGCTCTGTTAAGCCTGGCACAGTCCTATAACATGTTGTTGGTGTTCTGCATATCTTGTTAATGAAGTAGACTTGATGGTGAGCATAGACAGAAATCAAGCAACAGCTGCCATACATATCCTGTAACTTTCATTGTTAAATGGGCTATTCCACAGACGATTTCAAAGATTCTTAGAAAGATAAAGCATACAAATTTCTTATTAAGTCTCAGAGGACCTAATTTCATAGGTTTTTTTCTCTGTTCCTGAACTGGCACTGTACCCATTATGTCTTTCTCCTCCTCCCAAGATAAAAATGTTACTCAACCAAAATTGGAGAGAACATTCTACGCTTTGGACTTTTTGTGAAATGTGGCTTGAAATCTAGCAATGAAACATTATTTAAAAGGTGATATGTTAGCATACCTCTTCCTTCTTCAGTTATTGAGGAAAAAACATCTAAAACATAGCAAAAGTTATCTATTAGAAGGTCACAGACTGATATTTGAAAAAAACACTGACATAATTTCCTTCATGTGTTAAACATCTGAGGATAAATTTATTTAAAAGCTCTTGTTTGTATATCTTTTTGTGTGTTAAAGATATGATTTGTGAAGAGCAATAATTCATGTGCATGTTAATTTCTAATGGAATTCCATTTCATGATGTGCTTGGCAAGCTATAATTCAAAACTCCTCCAAGACCTGTGTCACAGCTTAAGGGCTATGCCAGCCGCTAAACACAGACAGACACTCTCTAACCCCCTCTTTCCCCCTCATATGGGAAGGAAAAGGAAATGAGGCAGAGAGACTTATGGGTTAGGAAAGAAAAAACTAGAACAGCTTTAATGAAACGATAACAGAAATAATAGTGAAAAGATAAAAATAAAGAATTATATACAACTATATATAAGCCCGATATCGAACCTGACTTTCCCTCTCACTCCCCCCACCCCAACAGCAATCCCCACTGATGCCTCAGAGCAGGCGGCACTGGGGAAGCCCCAGGCTCAGCGGCGGTGGGAGCTGGATACAGGGAGCTGGATTCGGGAACTCAGGATCCAGATCAAAAGCAGATCGGACAGAGTCCTCCCTGGACGCTTGCCATTGCAGAAAAGGGAAAAGAAGGGCAGAAACTTTCGTGATCACTCAATTTATACTAAATATGACGTATATGGAATGGAATACTCTTGTTGGTCACCTGTCCTGTCTATTACCCTCCGGACATGCAACCTTTTACTTCCTTGTGACCTCTCTTACTAGCCGGTACCCACAGCGTGGCACACAAGAGCCAGCAGTGGCCTTGGGCACTGTGGGAATAAGTAAAGCAAGAGCCTTTCTGCATCCCAGTCTTAAGCAGTAACTGTGAACATCAGGGGTTTTCACTGCTGATAGCAGCCCCAGCAATGGTAAATTTATTTACAATGAAAATACATTCCTGAAAATGCATTCCATTATTGTGAAGGTATGAACACAATAGAATAATTGGTTGTTTTAATGCAAAAAAGAAGAAAAGGAAAATAAAGCACTCCCAGGAAATGATGTTTTCTTATACCACAACTAACAAACGTAATTTTTCACCTCAAATATCACACATGATATTTAAAAATATTGTTATACCAGTAGATGTCAGTACAATCATTGAACTCAACTACAGTATAGCAGAGTATGTTCTTCGTATTCACTACTACAGACAGATAGAAGTATACTGATGAAATCTAGTATATCATGAAACACTTAGGCCAACAATTTTGGAAAGCATTGGATTTGTTTATAACATAAAGAGCTTGAAGAGATTTTCAGTGCTGCAAATTTCAAAGATATTTTCTAAGAATCTTCTTTACTTGCTGAACAGCAACTCTAATTTACCATTTTCTTTCCAAAACCATTTGTTTGTACATTAATGAGTTCATAGAGTTTACAGAAATAAATATTTGGACTTTTTCCAAGCAGAACCTGGGATTAGAAATCCGTACAAAGGCATGGCTACCATTTAACAAACATAACTGTAGCTTTCTCTGAATTTCCAGGACAGTTCCAGAGCTGACAGGATTACAACTGCTGATACATTAAGACTTTATTACAAAATGTTCCTCTGACTTTTAGGGGCATGGGCAAATTTGAATCAGGCTTGAGCTAGTTAGTAGGAAGAATCCTTGGAATTAATGCTCAAAGTAAAGAGAAGGTAGGAATGGCATGATAATAGCCTTAAGAAGTCCAGACCTAGGCTTTTCCTACATCATATCTCTTCACAGGGGCATGGCAAATTCCCACTTATCAGCTCTGGTCTGGAAAGATTGTTTTCTCACAGTATTGTCATACTGTTTCACTTTGTCTCATTTCCTCTTTAATGTCTTGCTCCTGACTAATCTCTATCCTCCAGGAATCCCAAAGAGCTGCAGAATTAGTACCATAAGTATCACCTAAATAATCAAAAATCTATATTTGAGACAATATACCATACTTACTTGACCAATTCTGACAGTCTAATGACTTCAACAGCGTAGCACACACACAAAAAAGTGTCTTTTCCTAGGTATACAACACATAAGCATTCGATGACACATGACCCTGCTATTTAAAACAGTCTGTATGCTGGCGACGAAGATTATCAAATGTGAATGCACCAAGCACTGAATCCTCAGCACAGGCTGGGTTTGCCTACCTTGGACAAAAGTTGGTCAGTAGCATCCATTGAAATAAAGAATCAAATATGAGATGTACCTTCTCAGTTAAGCTGCTTTGGCTGCCACACACAACCCTTTTGAAGACAAACTGATCACTAGTCAGAAATGGTAAATATTAATTCACACAATGTCAGATTCCAGCTTACTTTTATGTCTCTTACATTTTCCTGTTACATTCAACGTGCTTATCATCACTGTCCTCCACAGAGATGCCGAAATAAGCCCAGGGAAATGAAAGTCACAGCTAAGCTGTCTTCTAGGCACCCTGGTGTTTCTTGCTGTGCTTGCTTTCCTCAAGCACACTGACATCTTCTTGCTCGGGAGATAAAAGAGGGATAATGTGGGAAGCACTGGAGGAAAATGTCAGGTACCTGGGTGTACCAGGTACAAGATCCGAAAGCAGAGTCAAGGTGTGGATCTTCACATGGGCTGAGCCTGAGAAAGACAAGAAAACCAAGGAAGTATCTTGGGATCTCATTTCCATGCTGCTGCTATCCTTCTTCCCTAGCGGTGAATAGTAATTGAGCAGTGTTGTAGCTGACTTCTTCTTGTGCCAGTTTGGCTATTTTTGATTTTTGTGCTTTTAACTGTCCTGCCGTGACACTTCTGTGTCATCTACATGACTCCTTTGAGGCACCTTGGGGCAACTGTTGAAAGAGCACTTGCACTTAGCATGTGGCAGTGAGCTCTTTCTTGCTCTTTTCCTCAATGTGCAGCAGATATAATTTTCTTGACTCCTCAGCTGTCCTTGTGTAGGTGACAAACTGATCCACAAGGCACAAGAATGGAAAGACAAAGGCCTGGTTTCTGACTCTGGATTTCAACAGCTATCTGCCTTCCTGCCACTTTGTTGTCTGATGATAGCAAAGTGTTTTACGAACTGGAGGTAAAAACAACAAATGCTATAAAAGACATGGATAAGGTCTGTTTTGTCTCACAGAGGAATTTACCAAGAAATTTTATTCATGCAAATGATGAGATCCAAGCTAGCAGAAAGAATTTGCTTTAGTTGGAACCCCCCCCACATATTTCACATTCTTGTTTTACTTCTATACATGCCTACCTTTTTTCACAAATACGCATGTGTACAGTGACTTATACAGGCACTTCGGGTGGTAGGACCAGATCTGTTGAATTGATAGATTTATAATCACATTAAAAAGTAAAATAGATGATGATACTGTTCTTCCTTACTTTAAGCTTTCCTATGCCAAGACTGTGATTCTTTTTTCTTTGGTCCGATAGCTGATGGATAATCCTGATACTTAAAGCAGAACACAAAACTAGATTTTCCATCATGATTTAGGTGTTAGTCATGGTATTAACTACTGACAGAGAAGCACAAAACTCACTCCAAACCCCAAAATCTGTGGTCGTCATGCAGAATGAAATCAGTTGAGATGTTTACCGGAAAACAAGGAGAAACTGAGGGGAAACATGACTAATAAATGACCCCCTTTTTAAAGAAACTCGGACATACTGCTATCAAATTAAGCAAAGTTGTTAGGGGCAAATTACTCTATCTCTTTAGGGTTTTAAAATCTCTTATGAGAACCCCTGAGGTGGAATGCAGATCAAAGTGTGTTGAAATGGAGGAATTTCGCTAAGGCAGATGATTCTGTCTCCTCCCTCTGACTCCTGTTATCTGTGTCTTGGCTGCATACATATAGCAGTTTTCTACAGTGAGGTGGAATATTTCATGAATGATTTGAGAGGTGCATATTGTTCACTAAAGACGCCAGGGTAATCAGCAACAGGTCTGTTCTTGACTAATATCCTTCTTGGCTTCATGAGTCAGAAAGTTCAACATCTCTTCATCAAACTTAACAGACTATACAATCTCCACAGTTCTCCTGAAAGTCAATAATCAGTCCCACATTGCTGATCATTGCCAGACAGCTGGCATTAAGATGTACAAAGTACGTAATATCCACTACAGGAGCATAGTTACGGAGCCTGAGATAAATATGCCTCCGTGACATTAAGTTCTCTGACCGGATACATAAACAAGAAAGAAGAGAGATGAAATTAGGCAGTGAGGAGACTGTAGTTAATGTACAGCCTGAGAAATGTGGTTAGGATCAAAGAGAAGAATAGATATTCTGTATTAAGGAATGGGCTAGCCTCTTAAAATCAACAGACCACTGAAAGCAGATGGAAAGTTACATGTAACACTGCAAAGCCTTAACACCCGTTTCTGCAATACTTCTATCAATCACACAGCAACAGGTACTACACGAGAAGGCTTTGTCTCTGTGAAAGAGAAAAAACTTTCTATTTGTTGATCTCTGAAGAGTCAAACATCTAAAATTTTTCACTGATATTTTGGGAAAATAAAAGTTCCCTCAGTAACTAAAGTTGAAAGGAGATATGAAGGTTTAAAACTGCCAGACAGAAGATGAATTTCACACAGTATATCATAGCAAGTACAGACTTTCAGAGAGAGAGGATTGTATTTAATTGAGTACTATTGCATCTTACTTAAAAATAACTTTAAAAAGTGATAGGAGGCTGTCTGTCTTGAATTGCCAGGCTGCATAATCATTCAGGCCTTGCTAATATTTCCTAGTTGAGTGTTCACTTTGTCATGCCTTCGTGATACGAGTAACACCTTCAGGCTTTTGCATGTGTGAGAGCTTTCAGTGCTTTAATAACCCTTAGGTGGCTTGGCCCCACAGCTAGGTCACAAATTCACCAGTAGGGAAATCATACAATCCAAGAGAAATGCATATCCTGTCTGGGATCTCACTATCACAAAGCTCTTCTGCTCACTGCTGAAGTGCCTTCTTTCCTTTACACCCCTTGGCTGACCTTAAAACAGCTGTCCTGACCCTGGTTCCTAGAGGAGCTTCTGTCCAAACACAGGTGAGATGAGTTCAAACCACAGCCTTTGAAGTGACTGCTCAGCTGATGGAGGGTGTCATGACAATTTGCTATGAAAAATGATTGTTTGCCAGATGGTGGCATCACTTAACAACATATCCAACTTGGCTAAACCCTTCTTCATCCTACTTACTTCTTTGCAGGAGCTCAGCCAGAGCCAATTTTGCCCCAGCATACTAATTCTGTGCTACCATAAGGTAGCAGGATGCTCCAATGGTGAGGGCGGAAATACTCAATGACTTTTTTGCTTCG
>NW_009699727.1:0-6059 GCF_000703405.1 Apaloderma vittatum
AGATGTGGCACTTGGGGACATGGTTTAGCAGTCATGGTGATGTTGTCTTGATGGTTGGACCTGATGATCGTAGAGGTCTTTTCCAACTTTAATGATTCTATGATTCCATAATTCTAGGGCAACAGAAGAGCTGTTAACGCATCAGGGTATAATTTACCAGGGATGGAGCCAGCAGGTGCAGTCTGAAATTCCTGTGACACGTGGATTTTGTTGTCTTTATGGGAAGTTTCTGTCATGAGCAGTTACTCAAGCTAGTTTCTAGAGAGAAGGCAATCCCAGGAGAAGAGACACAGGCACATCCTGTGATATTTCTGTTGTCGTGGTTGGGCTTATTAAAACTGGTAGCTGCAATCAGTCAAATAAATCAGCGGTGTGAGGAACTGCACAATCAGGGAAACGAGCGGCTCCCAAACGAGGTCCGAGATGTGCAGAGATGACCGCTGAGATGTCACCACAGTATTTAAGCAAATCCCTGCCTGAGAAATACACAAGAAAGGCAGCAGATGATTAGTGGCAGATGAAAGAAGGTACGTTCAAGAACACCGCTGCCGCAAAGGATCAGAAATGCTGTCATTTGAGCGGCGGGATTCCCGAGTCGCCTGAACAGAAAGGATCGAGCCTAAAGACTGTGCAGACTGTCTCAAGGTTTTGAAACAGAATCAAAGGCAAAGGACCTATTCCATTAACAAAATAATTAAATCATTAATAACTGACTGCCTGTAAGTTCAGGACTGAATGGTATCAATTAAATTTAATTAACATCTGTGCGATGCTTTGAGGGCATAAAGTGTCACGCAACTCTACAGAATTCTTAGAATTAATCTTATTAATCCTATTTTTTTAGGATTTATGAATCCTAAAACAGTTTTTGCTGCATTAGCACGCTGCTAAATGTGAAAGTCACCATAAGCAAAGTCACATGGTGCTCCAAAGTTTTAGGGTGACTGATAATTCTTCTGCATGAAAAAGTAAATTTTTTTTCCTGAAATAAAGTTCCACTGGAAACTGGCTGTAATAAGCAGATCAATATTGATGACATTTTAAAAATAACCATATTCTTTGTATTACTATTGATTCTAGCAGGACTGACTAAAGAAAGAATATACATAAATACACCAAAAAAAAGAAGAGTTGGGTACTAATGTCATCTTTCATCATTCTAGGCAGTAATATGGCTGGAAAGTATCGATTACCTTAAAAGCCCCTAATAACTAAAGAACTATTGACTTAATATTTTCTCTAATCCTCCATGAAATTTTACAGTAAGTCCTGATGTATTTGCTGTTAAGGGTTTTAGGGCTGAACTATATCATACACTTATCTGAAGTGTCACCTCTAAGGCTTGTGCTGCAGTTGATGAGCGCTATGTTAAAGGTGAGTAAAACTCCCAAGATTTAAGTATGGTTTCAGGGACTTTGGAAATAGATACATCCTCTAGTGTATATTATTCTATAACATTTGTCTTTTAAATAGTCTTTATAATTAGGGAATAGCCCAATATGAATTTATCCAGAGGAAACATTGGTCCTGTTCATAATTACTCAACTAGAGCTATTCTGAAAGTGCCCTCATTATCGTACAAGTATCTCAACCTTTTTTATTGCTTCTAGTTTTCCTATCATTAACACACTCAAAAGCTAGTTTTCTTAAAATTCAATGAACGACATTTTATCAAGGTTAAATAAGGGAATAGTGAAAGAAAACTTACCCAAAGATCTGAGCTCTCCAGATCCCACTGAAGTGAGTAGCTGATGATATTATTATTAATTCCTGGTTTACTGAAGTGAAGGTTATCTGGAAGTTCCATTGATATTTTTACTTTGTCTATGTTTAGGATGACTTTTTCGGGCTCCAGCCGAAGGCACGAGCGCCACCATACCAGAACCCACATTGTCACGTAGCCAACAGAGACTTTTTGCCCTAGTTCACATAAACAGGACGGGTTGAGCAGGAGGAGCAGGCACGCCAGCCCAGACGAGCGCAGAGCCAGGCTTCCCCCCGGCGAAGAGAAGAACACAAAGCGACAAAGAGTCATTTTGGCGCAACCTTCGTTGCGGGTGGAACTTTCAGCAGCAAGATCCTGTGATGAACTCATCAGAGAGCAGCGTCTTTGACCAAAATAATTTGACTTCAGTGATGCTCTCCTTGCACAGCGAGGGGCCGACAGCCCCCTCACGGATGCTGCAGCTGAGCCTGAAGCACCTTCGCCTGTGGTTTTACTGACCTGACCGATATCACTTTCCTAACCTGTGCAAAACTGCAGCCCTTCTGCCACTCTCAAACTCACCTAGGTCCAAACTGCTGAGGCAGAGAAAAGGTTTGCGCAGCCCCCAGCAACTCCCCTGGTGCCACTCCTGTACATTTGAAGTGTATTTACAGAAATACTTCCAAGGTATTGCTTCCTAACACCAGAATTGCTAGAACAACTCTTTGCTTTTTTCAAAAAAGATAAAGGACTTTTAGATTAAGAACTAGTTGAAAAAATAGCATAGAAAGAGTAGTGCAATTACAGAGCTCCTTCTACCTCACATCTCTTGAACAGCATAATGGGGCCTCACTGGGTTAATTCGATTTTTCAAGACCTCTTTATATAGTGAAGGTTATACTAAACATGATCCAGCAAAAAAAAAAAAAGGCTTTTTTTCCCCCTGCCTCCAATAAAAGTAAGGACTTCCCTTGATCCCATAAGTTACTTCTAACCCTTAATGCTTGTTTTTGGCTTGATAAAAGTAAGGAATTACCTTTATTACAGGAGCAGTCTCCTTAAAACAAACGAGCCAGCATGAGCAGGTTCTTCATGTGCTTTTTTTTGCAGTGCCAGGGCCCAGCTCCTCAAAAGCCCTCTAAATACCTAAATCCTGCTTGAGCCCTGCATTCCTCTGGCCGGGTCGGCTCGCTCCCTGCCCGGGATGGAGCACACACGTTCGCTGTGCCGGCAAGGAAGCGATGGTCCCAGGTTGGGCAGAGGTCGTCGGGCCCTATAGCTGTGCCCTTAGAGCACTGCGCCTCATTATTTTAATGGCTGGAAACCAACCACGAGTTTCTTAAGAGCCACTGATGCAAAACGTTTTCAGTCAATCTTTAATACGATGAGGTTCCCATGTGTTGCCTGGTCTAGTTGAGAGTCGTCCCTGCCCATGACAGGGAGGTTGGATTAAACGATTTCTAAGGTCCCTTCCAGTCTAGGCCAGTCTATGGTTCTATGATTCTAAGCACCTCTGCTGTATTCCCCCCTAGTTAATATTAGGCCAAGTGTTAAAATGTCAAACCTTGGCTTGCCTCCTCCTCATGAAATAAATGAAAAGGACAAAGATGAAAACTCTCACAGCACCTCGCACCCAAGCGATGCTGAGCTGGACTGCTTGCTCCCATCAGCGCATCCCCCTGCGAGACCCTCGGGTGGGGACCAAATTGGGGACCAGCCCAAGACACCCTGCTCCTCCTGCAGAGCCCCAGGCAGCTGCAGGATGCTCTGCTGCAAGGGGCTCCCCTCCAGACCTGCCGGTATTTCTCTATCCCAAGTTTGATTATTGCTGCTCTAACCATGCTCTTCGTTGCCAGTTTGCTTTTTCTTTGTATATCTGAAGAAATGCAAATATAGAATATAATCAGGAGGATGAGACACTATTGCCAGGGCTTGCCAAACAGTTTAGTGAGTGTGAGCACCCCACATTAGAGATAGAAGTTGAAGCAGCTTTAACAGGCAACTTTCAGGCAGTTCCAAGCATCCATGCAGAAAGAAATCACCTAAAACCATGATTCATTTTTTAAAAGGCTGCCCGAGCTTTTGAGTCCCTTAAAAATAAAAACACCATTACTAATTCAGGGAAGTTTACATTCAGTCACAGATGCTGGCATGCGAGCTCGGTACACGCAAACACGTAACGGCGTTCAGCCCTGTGCTTTGGGCTCAGAGACACCTCCAGGGTCCCTGGCAGAGCCGCCACGGCCGAGGGGACCTTGCCCGGCACCCCCAGGAGCGGGGGCAGAGCCACCCGATGCCGTGAACTGGCACTTGCTCCTTGCAGACGCAGCATGATGCATATCAGATTGCAAACGGAGCAGAGATTAAACACAGCTTTTCATGGCTCTGCGCACACTTGCGTTTGAGAAAAACATCAGAGCATTTACTGCTAAATAAACTAGTTAGTCTTTTCAATATGGCCTGCTTGCGTTCCGCTACGGCGCTGCCTCCGTTAGATGTCTTCCCATGACTTGGGCAGTATTGGAGTTCCTTGCTTTAGGAACACACGTACACACCTTTTGGCTGTTAGACATAAATTTTTCACAGCGTGTTCACACCGATCCTCCCAACCGGGGGTGACGCCAACCACAGCAATCCTCCATCTCCACGACTGTGGTCCGCACACCGCAGCCCGGCTCTAGGTCAGTTATTACAAAAGTAGAAAATTAAAATAGGGATCAAGTATTTTTTTTTCTTTTCTTTTTTTTTTTTTCTCTGCTCCAGGCACCCTTTGATGAGATCCGTGTTCCTCAAAGACAGGAGCTATTAGAACGGATTTAGCCCATCTCATCTCAAAGGCTCTGCTTGCTGGGAAGGCCCCAGATGCTAAAATTTCAGACTCACGTGTGATTGGTCTGATAAGTTACACAGCAGTCTTTCTCCTTCACGATTAAACATTTGGTCAAACAATTCTGGAGAGAATATTCAGAATGATAAAATCAGACAGATTGGCATTTCTTCAGTGCTAATAATGTTTTCACAGGTCACCTTCCTGACATCCAGTCACATTCTCTCAGTTTGCAAATACTGAATGATTTAACGTCATAGTTCTGTTAATGAAATAGGATTGTTAACTGATGTCACGTTAATAGTTCTTACTACTTTACTTCAGCTTGGCCCTGCGGCTGATCCGAGAACATTGCAAGTCCACCAAGCCCATCTCTTGCTGCTGCAAACCAAAGAACCAAGATGAATTTCTCTTCAGGAATTTCCCTGATTTTTGCCCGTTACTGCGTGCACAATAGAACGTAACTGCACGTTTCTTTGTGACTCAAATAAAGAATTGGTTAGATGTTTATTAAACCACAGAGTTGAATGAAATTAGTCACATTATGTTGTCTGGAGTATGAAAGTTAATTGGAAGACACAATGATTTACTAAAGTGTGAAATACCAAATGGGGTTTTGAGTAAGTTAATGACAACTAGAATCAGAACGTAACTGCGGAAAATGGAAATTTTATTTTAATTCCTACTGAAGTGCTTTTGTAAATGAGCTTGCTCTCGACTCATTGTGAGAGGTTTATCACAGCTTGGTTTGCTGTTACATATTTAAATGCTATCCAAGGGTATGTTAAATACGGTGACCAGATCACATTCATCATAGCGCACTGGAATAGCAATTCAGTTTTTCTAAACAGAATACAATAGGGGAGTGAGAGTGGCAACTGGGAGGAATCTCTTGGGCAAAGAAGATCAAGAACAGCAACTGTGCGGTCGCTGAGGAGCAGGGGTGGCTGGGGAGCCCTGCCAGGCACCCCCAGTCACCCCCCATCCCCAACCCCGAAGTGCACACACGATGGTTTTCATAACGTACACGCAAAACGTCACCACCGTCATTTCAGAAAAGCCAGCGTGGCATTTTCAGAATATGTTTCCACCTCCGCCTTTTGTGCCTGCGCTGATTTCTGGTGCTGTGGGGGATTTTTTTCGGCAGAGGAGGCACATCTGCAGAAAATGCCGGCGTGTTTATTCCCGAGAATAAAGGCAAATAATAGGAAAGGATCCAAATTCTCTCAGCAACGGTGGAATAACTCCACAATAGCCCACAGAGCCCAATGAACATCGCGCAAAGCGAAAACTGGATTTATACTGTGCACAGCGGAAAGGAAAACGCGTGCCATTAACAGGAAAGCTTAAATCAGTGGAGGGAGGTGGAGATGTTGCTTTTCCCACTGAAATGCTTTTTACCGTGATTGCAAAGAGCCCGAAGTGCAAAAGCCAGGCAGCCAGCAGATGGGGCAGGTGGCATCTCCAGGTCCCCTCGCTCCCGAGGTGGGCAAGAGCTTCCTGTAAATTAGAAGCAGTAAATGGTAG
>NW_009699727.1:6286-25789 GCF_000703405.1 Apaloderma vittatum
CCTCAAAGGACTTTCAAAGGCCACGCTCATTTTATGAAGGCACAGAACTCAACTCTCCTGACTATTTTTTTTTTTTCTTTTTCCCCTCAGGAATTTTTTGCAAAGACATTTTTGCTGTTATCCAGCAACGATCAAATTCCCCCATCACATCATGCCAGGAAATAGAATCGTTTCCGCAGCAACTTTCCATCCATCCCTCTCATGGGAAAGCCAACCTCCTCCTCCTCCTCTTTCACCTCCTTCCCTTCCATCTCCTCCTCCTCCTCCTCCTCCTCCCTGCAAGACAAGGCACCAGCTGGCAGTAAGAAAAAAAAAAATGCCCATTTCCTTCTCTCTTCCTCCCCACCACAACTTGTATGATTTTCACTTTTACTTTTGTTTTCTACCACCGGTTTGGAGAAACTCCTTGCTGGCCGCGAGTGTGTTACCTGCCCTGGGAGCTGGTGATCCCTGCCTGCAAAGAAGTTAATCCAGTTTGCACAAGTTGAGGATCGGATCCCCTCAGCATTTTATTACAATCGGTTTTCTCCTCTTCATTTCTTTGTACATCTCTCTCCCACTGATCTCTTAATCCTTGCACTCAGCAGGTTGTTTATTGTTTATCTAAGCATCTCCTACAGTTGTCTAACATTCCCTTCCAGCCCTCCTTAAAAATTTGGCTTCTCCTGCCCCTTCTTAGCATAAACCAGCCCAGGACCCACCAGCATTGCGGTCCTTCCAGTTTAGCATCTGCTCATTTTTCTCCAGTTGCTCTTCTGCAAAATACTGTATTTCAAAACAGTCTTGTAGCTCAAATATTTTGCTCCTCTAACAAACACAGGGCTCCCACAGAGCTCTGCTGAGAGACATCTGAGTTTACTCCAGGTTTAAAGATCACACCTTTCCAGAAACATCAGCTCTTACACAACTGGAAAATAAAACTTACTAACATCTCTTGGATTATTTTGTCTTCAGTCAAAAAGAGACTGCTGTTAGAAAAGGAAATTATTCCTGAGATATTGCTGTCTGCTTGTTCCTCTGCAAGGGCAGAGAAAAACAAGATTATACAATACCATAAGCTTAGAATCTGTGGAAAAGGGAAAAAGTAACAAACCTGAAACATTTGCAAGTGAAAACATATCATGCAATTCAAATTCCCCTAGAATTTACAAAACAGAAGAGTTGTCAATTGTCAGTCCAAATTTCTCCCCTCGTTTCATGTTTTTCACCGCCACCTCCAAACCTCCCCCAAATTCCCAGTACACACTGGGACAGGGGGACAGGGAGCGTGGGTAAGCGTGGTGAGCATGAATTCCCCCAGCAGAGCTGGCTCCCCCTGGGGCTGACCGAAAGGGGGAATTATGGCTTCAGAGTACTCACGGGTCCCCTCCACATCATGGGGAAATTTGCCCTTGGATTGAAATGTAACATGGTCACCCTGGTCGGGATGATAATCTGTAATTCAAGGAAGAGTAATCTGGGGTGGCACGGTTTTACGGGGATCTAAAGAATCCTTGCAATTGGATCCGTTGTGTTTGAAAGTTGCCTTGGCTAAACTGTGTAACTTCCTTTGCTCTCCCTCCCATTAGTATTGTAAATTTAATGATACTGCGAAGCTGCGTCATCAAAGCTTGGCTTGCTGTCAAGCAGGAATTTTGTAAGAGCTGCCTGCCGTGCCGAACAAGCAAACAGCATCCAAAACCACCTTGCTTTATCTTTGCAATGTACCCTCCTCCTCCTCACCCTGGACTGCTTTGAACAGCCACCAGCCTAACCGATATCCATACCGTTCCAAAGACTTCATAGCTTCCTTTTGCACCTCAAATACTTCTGCGAGCATTTGCTTGTTTTTTTCTTGATTTTTCTAATTGCCCAAGACTAACCAGCAAAGACACTAAAATGCTTTGGCTGCTGCCTTTTAAAACTTCAGCCTCTCCAGCCACCATCTTTTGCTTAAGCACGAAGGAGTGGGTGGTCACTGGAAGCTGAGCTGGGTGACAACTGCAGGGAAAACTGCACGGAGGGGACGATAATCTAAGCCGAGACGCCTGACTTGCTGAGTAAGACCTTCAGGCAGAGTCTGGTGGTCAGCACTGAAGTGCACGGAGGGATGTGGGGCTCCTAAAGAGCCACAGGAGCCCGTTGCAGGACAGAGATGCTGCGCTGTGACTGACTGGGGCACGGGCTTTGTGACCGGCACCGTGAGGTGAACTTGCTGCCGGGTGGTTTTCTAGTTTCCTCTGTGAATGTATTGACCTAGTTTTCTGGCAATTCCCAGATTTATACTTGGAGAAAAAACATTGTACTGACTTTTCAGAATACGTACTGGAGAAGGGAAATGACGTTACAGATATCAAGTAGGTCCCTTTACACTTACAGCCATTTTAATACAGTTTAGCAGTATATATATGTATATGAAATAAATGCAGGAAGGCTGCTACAAAGCTCATCTATGCACTCCTTAGTAATTCCACAACAATCTTGCATCCGTGCATCACTTAAGGTGAAAACGTACACCTTCCCGTTCCTTCTAAATTCTGTCTATTTTCAGAAATATCAATCGAGACACTGGAGTTCAGCTGGCTATTTTAGGATTTGCATGGCAGGGCGGTTTGTGTACAGCCCGAGTGTTAAAACCACTGAGCGAATCCCCTTGCAACCCCATAGTCTCGTTTCTTTTCAATTTGGTCTGCAAAGTCATTTGGCTCCTGACAGGTCTCAATTCCAAACGCTGGATGGTTCAGCGCAAACCGAAATGACATCGTCGCTCTAATCAATACGTACTCGTGGTAAACTACAAGTCTACGTATGTCTGCCAGGCTGGGTGTTACAAGGGGAGTTTTTCCCTTGGGTGCCCGGGGCCATGGAGGTGATGAAGCAAGGAATGCCTGAGTGCATCCAACCACGCCACCGGCCACACCTCCGTACCCTCATCCTGCTGCAAGGGGGTTGAAACCATTAAACCTTCATCAGAGTTCGAATGCCCATGCCTATTACAGCAAATATCCCATTATATCATTGTATCCCAGCCCGAGGCTCATAGAAGAGGGCTGGGAATACCGAGAAGGACCGAACCCAGCCCTTGTCACGCAGCCCCGTGTCCTTGCGAGTGTACAACGAGCCCTGGTCCACCTGCCAGCAGCAATTGCTGGGGAAACCTGGCTCCACAATTCCCCTGCAACCAAAACAGAAGCAGCGCTGCAATTTTCAGTGTTCTTTCACTGCTCCAAGGCAGTACATGTAAAGCAACGCTGGCCAGGAGATCCCATCCCTCCAGCCAGATGCTCGGTTTGTTTCCTATCATTTAAACCTCTGCTGGTGACTGGTTTGGGTGAGGAACCCTCAGAGGCAAACAAACAAAAATAATCCATGATAAGAATCAGATTGGGAAAAATAAAACACATACAGAGCTGCCTTGGAGACACAACTTTGCAGCTGTGGAAATCCACTCCTGCAACAGGAGCAAAGCCTTCCCTTCTGCGGCGGGTCTGGGTCCGTGGTGGAAAATGAGGAATCCAAGTTCAAAAGCGTATTTGTGTCCCTGCATGGAACAAACAG
This sequence comes from Apaloderma vittatum, assembly GCF_000703405.1. Lineage (NCBI taxonomy): Eukaryota > Metazoa > Chordata > Aves > Trogoniformes > Trogonidae > Apaloderma > Apaloderma vittatum. The sequence goes on from NW_009699727.1 coordinate 9,824, forward strand.
AGCAATGTGCTGGGATTGCACCGAAAACCACCAATTTCCCACTGATGGGAGCAAAAGAAAAAAGCAAGCTCGTTGTCAGCACAGGCCCAGCAAGATGAGAAAAACGCCTGTAGCATTTTCCCCCAGCGTCCCGAGCCCTGCTGCCCACCGTGGTGGAAATGATGCCTATTTCTGTAATGTGCAAAAAACACCTTGCAGATCATTCAGTAAATACTGAATGCCACTATCCACCACGGACAGAACAGCAGTTACACCTTTGCCATTATGCAGCAAGCTTCAAAAGAATGAAAAAAAAACCTAGAGAAGACACAAATATATGTTAGAGGCATCAAACAAATGTACGTTAGTGGTACACTGGCCTCTGCTGACAGCACCTTGTCATCCCCGGGAAAACCCTGCCAACATTTTTGTCTGGACACTTTCCACTAATGAAGTTAACCAGCATCCCAGAAATAACACACAGATGTTACGTGGCATTAGACTGTTGCACATGAATTAAAAAAACCCAGTGCCTTCGTGACAGAAGTAGCTGTTTTAGCTACGTTTTCAGAATCCGCATATTTCCATGTCGGAAGATCGCTGCCAATCTTTACCTTCACGCAGTGCAGAACCCCACAGGTCAGACTCTGTCTTTAAATATTTACAAGATACCCGCTGTCATCTTGCTCAGAGATGACAAGGCAACCCGAGAGCTCGGAGAAAACAGAATAACCCTCTCCCTTCTCTTCCCTGACTGCAAGATCCAAATGTGCTTTCTCTATGGTCCACCTTCATCAGCTTTCCCCTGATTTTTCTGTGCTGTATCTGAGTATTTGGATTGTCTGCCAGTTAGCACAGGACCAGAAACAAAGTCAGGTCTTTGGTTTCCCAGATCCTGATTTTCAGAGCACCATAGATGGGGATTCACACAAACATATCAAAAAACAAAATTAAAAAACCAAAGCTTTGGGCTTTTTTCAAACACAGCCAGTGGTGCTGAAGTTAAGTAAAAACAGTCTAAAGAACAGATGGAGCAGGGCACCTACAAAGCAAAAATAGACATGTCTTTAAAAATAGATGAAAGCAACATTTAATTTAGTTCAAAGGTTGAAATGAACCATTAACAAATCCGGGCTCATCTAAATACCTGCTTGTCATGTATTATTTAATTGCTTCCATTTCCATTTGGATTGTGCTCCGCCACTTACACAATGGCCACGGCTTGTCCTGAGGTGTCCGACCGTGGAGAAGGATTTTACAGTATTTCTACATGGAGAAGAGGAGGAGATTTCTAGGTAAAAAGTAGATGCTATAACCACCCAAAAAAAGCTGTTATGAAGAATTACTAGTCAGTCCCTGAGTGGGAACCAGTGTGCTTGGCACAAAGAGAATGTAAAAGCAGGGGACCAGCAGGGCAATGCATTACAAACACAGGAGTCTTCAAAAACCCGACCCTGCTGCTTGAGGACAGTTTGGTAGAATTCATCACGTAAGAACTCACCATTTTCCTTCTTTTTTCAGGTTGAAACTATGGAAAGCATCGCTCCTTCCAGAGAGCAGCACCCCAGGCTCGCCCCTGCCCGTGACTTCTGGAGGGTTGTTGTACCTGGCCTCGGAGAATGTCCAGGGGTGGGAGATACGACCCACTTCACCAAATCAGCTGCAAAAGGCATTTTAGAGGTAGCTCAATAACAACCTTTGGATAAATCTGATGTGAGCAGATATGTGATGTTTGCAGCTGTTCTATGTGTGGGATCCAGATGGCAGCTCTAAATATGTTTTCTGGAGTCCTTGAAAAATTCATTTTCTTCACAACTCCACTCATTATTTATTAATTACTCTTATTCTAAATTCTGGATCGCTATAATTTCCCCATGAATATTTTTTTCCCCCTCTCTCTTATTAAAATATGGTCAGGAACCCAAGTACATGCTTCTTGTTCTGAAGTATTTTCACTTTTGGGCAGTAGTCTTGGGGAGCCCAGTTTGCTCTCTGTTTGAGACCAGGGAAAGGCAGTAAAATACAAAATCTTCTGTGCCATAGATCCAGTTTTGTTTCTGGACACCAGAAGATTTTTGCAAGCCAGCAGCCCTCTTCATGACCGGGTTTGCCCCATATCAAGTACTTACATGGCCCCAGCAACAGCACATGCGAGATCCTCAAAGCCTTAAATATCTTCTCTTTGGAACCTCCTGCCAAGGAAAGTTGCTTTTCAGTTGAGATACCAAAATGCAAAAAGAAACCAAGACCTGGCAATGCCTGACCATGCAGAGAAACTATTTGCTCAGTACAATGGCACCTTAAACATCAGGACGATTTTTTCCTGCACAGACGCGACTCCAGAGAGGAGCGCTACTGACTGGCTTCGTTATGAAAACGAGTTATTAGATGCAGGCTCATAATGTGAGCATGAAAAAAAATAAATAAATCTTTCTCAAGCATTGCTTGGACAGATGGTTTCTCCGTCTTTGTGAAAGGTTTGGGGTTTCAACACAAGCTGCCTCTCCACTGGAGAGGAGGTGGCATAATCGTCTCCTAATTAATGCTCGGCTAGCTGAAAGGACATTCTCTGAGTGGAAGGTATTAGATGTAGTTTTCTTACACAAAATCCAGACATAAAAAACCATCATGTTAACCAAAACAGTAGCGGTTTTATCAGGAAAATTTGTATTCAAGAAAATGCGACAACCAGGGGTCCTGATTATTTCCCATTTTACACCATCTTGCAAGAAAAATCTGAAAAAAGGCTCCTTAGAAGTCCTGAGTCTATTTTCTTAGGAAGTGAACCACATACACCCAAAGAATAAAGTGACAATTTCTTCATGTTTCCGAGTTGTGGATTAGAAAAATAGTCTCAGCAACACTGAGCAGTGGGAACTTCAAAGAGAAATGTGGACCATCTATTACATTTTCTCCCAATTATCGTCCTTCTGCTGAGAATGGCATTTTATGTGCCTCCTAGGCTTCAAAAAAAGGGAGCAGGATTAAAAAAAAGCTCATTAAAAGCTCATACCTTTAAGCTAGCTATATTGGTTGTAAATTCTGAACTGCTGGTGCAGGTGGGACCAGTTTGATGGTCTCTACAAAATCTTGAGAAAGTTTTTTTTTTCCACTTTGTAGCCAAAGCAACTAAAGGAAAAAGGCATTAAAATGTATTTTTTGGTTGACCCACCAAAAAAGCCCCAACCAACCAAACTCAAAAACTTAATTGACTAAACATTTGAAAAACTTATTTCAAGGTGAATTAGTATCTTTTGTACAGCCCAGTTAGGTTTTAAAGCCCTTTAAAGCCTCCAAGATGGCATTTTGTAGCTAACGGTGAAATGGAAGCACCATTTTGAAAACAAAAGCCAGAAACATCTCTCAAAAACATCTCGAACACTGCAAAGCAGGAAAACTAACAGCATCACCTCCTGAGTTGTTGGAATTTTTCTGCAGTGTTTTTTTTTCCCCCCGTTGAGCGTCTGGCAGCTCCCGTCGTTCCCAACGGCCTTGGTGGAGAGCGAGCATTTTCCGGCTGGTGGTGTCCTCCTGCCTCAGAACTTGTCACCCCGTCGGCTTGCAGGGAGCCAGAGGCTCGTGGCACTTCAGAAGCCCTCGCAGCAGCAGCAGGACCTGCCCTTCAAACCCTTTGTGCCATCTTGCAGAGAAGTTACGCGAGCAAAATAGTGAATTATCCCCTTGCTTCGTCTCAGATATTTGGCTGGTGCTGGCACACCGAGTCGAAATGTGTGACCAGAGCATCTTCCTTTCTCCCTCTGTAGCCCTCTGCGACTAGTTTGATTTAACTACCAACAGCACAGAATTAAACGATGTGATCTTTAAAGATCATTAACAAGCCCTTATTCGCACTTCAGCGTAACTACGAAATCACCCCTGTGGTTATCCAGAATTAGACACGGCTCTATTTTGCAGGGCACAGATAACAATAGATTATATTCAGGAAATCATGTAACAATTATCTCTAAAATTAGTCTGCACACAGGGGATTGGGGAGCTGGATGGGAAAAAATTGTAAGGTTTGGGTTTTTTTTTCCTTCCACCCCAAATCCTGCCTCCTTAACCCATACACCACCCTGATACCGCCCATGGCAGCGTTGATTCGTGTTATGTTTTGTTCTCACCCAGTTCCACCCCTCGCCATACCCGAGGGGATCAAAAGCTTCCAAACATCACGCGAAGGGAATTCTGGAGAGATCTGCTTCTCAAACACCAGGCATCAACAGAAAAACCAGACAAATGACAGCAGCCGATGAATATTTTTTTGATTCAAAAACCATTTAAAAGCACAGAACTGCTCTCGGAGCTCCTGCAAGGCCGGCTGTTTTGCTCGGGTGACAAACTGCGTCGCATCAACTGGGTTTGAACTGTGCTTTGGCCACTACTGAAGCAACGCTCTTTCCTTTTAATGACAAGAGGAGAAGTCAAAGCAGTAAGAGAGAGCATTTCCCATACTTAAATGACCCATATGTTGCCTGATTTAGTCAAGAGGTGGCGTCCCTGGTGACAGGGAGGCTGGATTAAAATGATCTCTAAGGTCCCTTCCAGCCTAGGTCATTCTATGATGATGATGATAATGATGACGATGACGACAACGACTACTGGCATTATATATTTTTAAACTTGTTTGTTGTTTTTTTTAAACAGAACAAGTTAGGTGCCAAAAATATAGCTGCTCCATTAAGTTCTAAATTAAATTTTAGTGAAAACAGTAGCATAGCTTTGCCTTTGCAGCACCTGACATGGACTTCAGCACGTCGCCTCTGGACCAGGCATACCCAGAATACACATTTAATGCTCTGGGCCCACTGAAGTGAACACAAGTCTTGTTACCTGCAGCTCCACAAGCCTGTCAGTCATGTGCACTATCACACCAACGACAACTTCACTTGAAAATTGCATCTGGGTTGGACGGCCGTACCGCATGGAAAGCAGCTGTTGGATCCCGAGGTTAACTTGCAGAAGGTTTGCTTCCGGATCCAAAGGTTTGCTTGCAGACTCAGAGAAAAATCCAGACTCATGCTTCATCCTGTAGCAAGGGAGGTTGGTTGTGGGGGGTTTTAAACAGGAAAGGCCACAGCCTGAAATCTCAGCGGCGGGGTTTGCCGTGTCAGCATTTCTCACGGGCTGAGCTGGATGAGGTCCTGACCAGCACTTGAGAGAGTAACCTCCCAGGAAAACTTCCAGGCGCTGCTTTCACTGATTCAGCTGTTTCTCAACCTTGAGTAAAGGGGCATTATTCTTCGAAAGACCATTATTTGGGCAAATTGAGTGTGGCAATGCCCACAGCATCATGGCAGAGCAGGAGGGTACAGGCAGCTGAGGAAGAAACAGGACAGAGCCATTCGATAGACAATGTGCCAAACAGCATCTGTGTTAGGGATCGCCTCCAAAAAGAGAAAGCTGATTTGGTCATTTCGTTATTTGCATTCTACCATCCCAAGCCCTTTCTGGTATTTTTTAATTGCACGAAGCATTTTTCTGCCTCTTTCAAAATACTCTTTGTATAGAAAGCGCTGACGAAGCACCGCAGAGGTAATTGAAATTCCAGCAGGTCCAGAGCAGCCCCTGCATGTCTTCTACTCACTCCCAAGCCACTGCCAGCAAACAAGAAAGAAGGAAGAACCAGCTGGACTCATCCTCCCCATTTTCTGATGGCCCGGGAGCCTCTGAGGAGGGTTAGTGAAGTACAACCTGCTTGTGCTGCCAGGATGCCAGAACGTCCAGCTGCAGGTTGTGGCTTCAGAGGAATTTTTTTGGCTCCACGGGCACAACCAGAGACCCTCAGCACCCGATCATAACGACATGAGGCAAAGCTCAGCCCTAAAAACAGAAATCTGAAGCGACCTTCCCCGTGACATTTTGGATGCCATCCTCGCTATGCCTGCGCCGAGGCTCTGTGCCGGTCACGGTGCCGTGCCGGGCTGATGTGACACGCTCACCTCTGAACTCATCTCTAAACCAAAGGTGTTCTTTTGTAATTCTCTGCTAGGAACAACCCTCTCCTGCCAGGCTCCTGCCTGCTTTTCACATCAAATACACCTCGTGCAAACAGGTTGCACGTTCTGACACCTCCGTCTAGCTTGACTGTATCAAACAGTGGGTTAAAAAAAACTGGTTTGGGGCAATCAGTCTGCAAGAATCATTACTTTGAGAGTCCTCACCACTGAAAATATTTTAATCTCGACCCTGTTAACACCCCAAATGTGACAAAACGCTGAAAAGAACCTGGCTTCCCTGTCACCCTGTGCATCCCCCCTGGCTCTTGCAGCATAATAAGGCAGTCGTGGGTTTGTGACACGTGCCGTTTTCTCACTGTTTGGGTATATATGCTAAACAGCACAAGTCCGCACAAGCTGAATTTTTACCTGTCAATTGCCATAATAGGTCCCAGGTCTGGGCATTTTTCTAACAGAAAACCAGGTTGTCAGGGAAAGAAATGTTTATACAGAACATCAGATTTATCGCTGGAGTAAATCAGATGGTGTCTGGGAAAAAAAAAAACCAGCAGCGGAAGTTATCTGCAGCCGTAGCAATTGAACTTCTTACCACAGTACCTGGAGGAAACTCTTCTTGCAGGGGATCTCCTGAGGTGCTGTGGAAGGAGAAGCAACACAGCAAGGACCTTGGAGCCTGGAGGAGAGGATGAGGTTGTTGCTGTCGGTGGACGGTCTGTGCCAGGTACATCGAGGAGAAAAGGCTTGGAGATGAGGACAGGCTGGAGACCTTCCCGCTTACCTAGATGTTCATCACAGCTTTCAAGGTCAAACTGGGCAGCTGCAGGGAGATGAATTTCAAAGTCGACAGCGCAGATGATCAGCAGGATCGGTTTGTCGGTCACCTTAACTGCCCCTTATTAAGCAGATACAGTTGCACAGCGAAGAGTACTCGTTTTCCAGATCCCAGGCTAATACCACGCAGTCCTATCATTGGCTTTGGTCTTTAATCATTCCAGATACACAACTCCCACTGATGTCAGCACAGGTTTTACACTCTTGCAAAATCAGCGTCTTTTTTTACAGCAAAATCCCGCACTCAGCTTTAGTGGGAACTGGGTGGCAAGAACAGTCAGGCACGTCTTCTTCTTGACCCCACTTAAAATTAAAAATGCAATAAATAGCACTCAGCAGAGATCTAAGAAAATGCTATATGACTGCATAGCAGCAAATGCTTTTGAGACAATATCTTCTTGTATGCACACACGTGTATATAAATACACTTTAAAAAAGATAATCAAGGCTTGTGTACGGACTGAAAACAAAGACTTCCATGTTGCAACCCTCCATACAAACACAAGGCTTTCAACTACGGGTTATAAACATCGCAGAGGAAATATTTACATCCTCACATCTTCTACTGGACTTGTTTTAAAACATCTGTATAAAATCCAACCATGGAGTAGTGGCTCCGTGGAAGTAAAAGCAGTTTACTGTAGAGTGGGCTATATATTCTGCCTGGGTGGATGAAATAAGGTTATGTGAGGTCGTACTGCTTTGCTAACCTCAGCCCACTCCAAAGAAAGAGAGAGGGAATCTCTTTAATTAAGGTTATCAAATTACCTCGCTTTGCCTGCCTTTTACTGCAGAAAAGACGTGGTTCTCACAGGTCAGTTGATATATGGGATCCTTAGGGCAATTTGCTCATACCTCCAGAGCCCAATTTCTCCTTTTTTCAAGCGATATCAAAAGTTTGACCCGCGATGCCTTCAGCGTTTTCTTGCCACCACCTTTTGGGTGCGGGTTCCCATTGAATAGGGCAAGGAGGAGCAAGCTCTGCTGCATTTCTCTCCCCCTGCAAGCTGCAAGGGCAATGCCAGCCCCTTACAAAGACACCCTGGGGTGGGTGCGGGTGCTCTGGGACCCAGGAGCAATGCAGGCGCCAGACCCCAAACTGGCCTCTCTCCAGGAAAGCAGAGGAGTTTTTCCCTTCTGCATTTTTATACTTACAACCTTACTGCTGGAAAAAAAATATCCCGTGAATTACTCCCGTGGGTAGAAAAAAAAATACTACTTTTTTTCTAAAAATAAATCAGAAAGCCTCACAAAAATTCATCAAATTTTTGAGGGACTTAACCTTAACTTAGGATACAGTTTCCCCCCTGCGTTTTCTCAGCCCTGGTAGAGCTGTAGGTATTTGAGTCTGGAACACAGATATTTTCAAATTTATTGTCAGTATGACAATGATTATGGAGCCCATTGAGATGGAGTGGTGTGATTTAGTGCTCTGGAGGCATTTGTCATGTTTGATGAATGCATCTGATGATCCAGGGCAATGAAAATGTGAGATTTGCAGCCGGTGAGAGATAAAGGATGCTGGCTGATACATAGGGTTATGGCAGCAGCTATATAAGGTTAGAAAAATTTTATTTGTTTCTCATTTAGAGTTTTAGAGGAAGATATGCTTTAGCTGGCTCTCCAAGGCAGAGCTAAACAGCCTGTGTAGGCGCTTCTAATGCTTTGACAAAACTTACCTGTTTTTTTGCCTGTCATCCCTTATCTGCAGATAGCATCCATGCAGGCGCGCTCAGGGAGACCTCACGAGTACCTCCAGATCATCCCAGCCTTCACAGTTCTGGAGAAAGTCATAGAAATAATTTGTTTTCTCATTTGCCTGCTGTAGAGGTTTCATACAACGGAGTCAACGGGAAACTGCCTTGAGACTGGGTCCAAAGTGCAGGCATCTTCTCAGACAAATTGAGTCAAACAAGCCTCAAATTTCAGTCTTATCCAGACAATGTTCAATAATTCATGCCTCACTTGGGCTTAAAGTTCACAGATATAAACAGGTTCTTAGGAAAACAAGGTATTTTGAAGCGTGTTTTATATTGCACCTTCGTAAACAAATCGCCTCGCTGTACGGCACGGGGACATCCCGTTTCAAATACAACATGCCAGGGAAAGCACCTGGAATCCAATCTGATTTTTGTCTTATCACTGAATCACCGATGGCTTTCAGAGAATGGAGATGTCTGTCAAACGTGGTGAAACGGCACAACGCGGACGTAATCGCCAGCTCAGAAGTGCCATTACCACCTCTGACAGAGCCGTCTCCAGTTCCCCCAGAGCCATCATTGCTGCAATAATCGTTGGCAAAGACCATAAAAAAAAAGAGATGGCTTTCCTGATGCTTTTCTATCAGGAATTTCTTCTGCACCAAGCTCAGTAATTCAGTAGGAAATAGCTCCAGTGTGAGCCCGAGAGTTGCAATCTCGATGGATTTGAGAGTTGCATCTGTGTCCATCGTTGCACATCTGTAGCGCGGTGGCAACGCGAGGATAAGGATGATACGGAAGAGAGGTGGCCACAGGTTGCAGCCCACCGGGACGCCCCATATGCTCTCCATCATCACCATTTTCACCAGTTTCTGATGAAGCCGTGCTCCGTGGCAGTGGTACGATCCAGAATAAAGGCAGTGGTCTCTTCTAACACTGGAAGGGGAGCATTTGTTCACTTCTCACACATCCTTTTCAAGAATTTGGTGACGTTTCTGCTATGAAGGGTTATGTTTGTCACTCTAAAACAGGAGATTTATATGCACTCATGCATTTATTGAAAGCTTGTCTAGAAGTATTACATGCCCAAGTCCATTTGGTTTTCAGCTTATTATAAGCTTTAACTTCCTTGTACAAGATCCACTGGGAAATAACGTCCACTGATATGTCCTAATCGAGTAACTACTTCTGATCTAAGATCCCCACCACATTAATCAGCGGTTTAAAAACTTAATAATGCTGAGCTGTCAAAGGTAATTCCTCCTTGAAAATCAAACACTTTTTAGCACCTTTTTTTCCTTCCTTCTAGTATTAGTATTATTTCCTTTGACTTCTGGTTTGCTAAATATTATGCATTCATTGACTCACAAACTATCAAGCCTTAAAATGTCATGATTAATGTCTGTCTCCAAGTCTACTCCATTTAAAATACCTCTTGACTTCAAGGATCTTGCCCTGAAAAGTACTGAGTGCTTTTAGATTACAGAGGTGTGCTTCTAAGGGGATGAAGTAGAAACTCACTTACCTCTCCAGAATTAAAACCACTGGACGGTGGAGACCAAACCCAGCCCAGCTGAGCTCTACTTTGTGGAACAGGGTTTCCTCCATGAAGTGAGGTCCTCCTCCTCTGTGAGGTCCATGGGACACACACATTGCTGGATGTAAAGGTGAAGAATCTGGCCTGGAAGAAATATCAAATTATTTATAATTTACATAGGAGCCAGTTTCTCAGTATAAATTCCATTCATGGGCAGTTTCACAAAGTTTTGCCGTTCTCACATGTGGTGCCTCTAAACCCAGGGAGCTGAAGGAGAACTACTTTGCTGTAGTTGAATAAGGTATGAAAACACCGCACAGGCAAAACTCAGGTTAGAGGCTGTTTAAGGCAAAAAAAAAAAAAAAAAAGGGAACTGAGGATACCATTGCTTCAAGAGCAGATGAAGAACGACGCTCACTTCATTAATGGATATTCACAAGTAAATTGGGAGGCAGCAGTGCTGTCCATCTGTCAGAAATACTTTAGTCTCTAGATTTCAGGTGGAAATACTCCATACTAACTAATACCTCATTTTACCTTATGGTACTTGGGGTTTCCAAAGAAAATATATTCCATTCCAGTAAAAGCAAACCCATGTTCTGCTGGTATTAGCTGAGCTTTAACTGAATCCAAAGCTCGGCTTTCACTTAATAAAACCAGCTTTAGATGTACTAGAGCATCAATCCATATAGTAGTACTTATGAGGAATAAATTGATTTTCTCATTTCTCTATGTTGGCTAAAAATTATTCGATTATGTATTTAGCTGCTAATGGAAACTCATTAGTAGATTTTCATTTCATGCTTGTTTGCACCTGCAATCCATTTCTTCTTGTCCAAAGGACTGTTTCATTCGGGTTGCACGCTATAAATTTTCTTGCGTATAAACTGATAAGCATCAGCCAAAATTCAGCTTACGTGGCCTGAAATAGCTCGGGGCTATCATTTTTACAACAGCACCATTAAAGCAACAGATCCCTGGTGATTCATTGTCACTTATTACCGTGCATATTGATGTTCTAACTTGCCTCTTAGTTTCTGTGCTAATTTTGTTGTCTTTGCTAGTGACAGTCCCTGATGTCTTCCTGCCCGCGCTTCCCTTTCAAATTGTGACTGGCAGCGAGGATTCAGCACGCAATTATTCGAACGCATTACTTTGTATTTTGGTCACAATTCATGCTAAACTCAGAGGGTATCTTCTCAAAGAGCAGGCTGCATTCGAGGGGTGAGACAGACACTGACTGAAGATTGACTTACAAAAATCCGTCCCTTTATCAGGCTAGTACAGCATTAACACCACTACAGCCACATCTTTAGCTGCTCCTGATTTTTAAACCATCATCTACACCACTCTTAATCTATTTTAGCTGCACTTGACTTGCTTCGATTCGTGCCATGTATTTTGTGGCTCTTACTCTCCACCCAGAGTTTGAAAATCAAGTGGAAGCAACTCTTGCAACAGCAGGAGTTTATTTTGATTTTGTTTACCTCCTTTACAACCTCAGTAATCCTGAGCTCAGCTTAACTTTGGCAGCAGGGCTGGGCCAGGGCTTTGAAGTTTGGCCACATTTCCGTGTGAGTTCACAGCCCTGCAAGGGATAAGAAATCATCATTAGTCCCTTCTCCCAGGGCTCAGACTCATCAGATAAATAAACACGGATGGATAAAAGACACCAGCATGATATTACTGTAATATCCCATCACAGCAAAAATCTCTGGTGTTCAATGATGCTCGGTGGTCACTTGTTTTATTTGAAGGGATACGTTGTTATCTGTGTTGGAATAACACCCTACTCTAACCCAGCCAAATCCAGCCACTGTGCCATCTGGCTGTTTTTAATAATTATTTTAAAAAACACAGCTCAGCTATACGTTCAAGTGCATAGATCAAAGGAGATGCAAAAGGCTTTCTAGACCTCACAGAATTGAAAAAAGCAGAGCAGGCATCCCTGCTTACCCACCTTGTCACAGACCTCCCTGAGCTGGACCACTGAACGTCGATGGAAAGTCTCCTGCTGGTGAAAACCAGAATTAAGAAGTTTAGAGATTAGAGGTGCAGCAGTAGCAGATTGCCATAACTTCGACATTTCAAGCTGCTGGGAATTTTATTTTGGAGTTTTGAATTCAAAGAAACCCCATATCCTGGTTAGTGAAGCAGAATCTGCTCATGATAATTACCTCATATTTTGTTTTCATATTAAAAAAAACCAAACTTATTCAACTCCTGCAGAATTATTCTGAATTGATCCAAATATGAGAACTGACTCTATTAGTGCTGTGTCCCTCCACAGAAAAAATACATTTGCGGTAAAAATATCCATCCTGCCAACCAGCTTAACCCGTTGAGGGTCTGTATTCCCCACAAAAGTAACTGAGACCAGGAAGAGGTTCTGAATGTGCTCGTTAAGTGGTCGTGATCAATACAAATCTATTTTTCAATTAAGTAGAAGATACCGTGTATAGGCATAATGCCTGCAGGCCAAAATAGTTTTGAGTACAACTGAATTCCAGAACATAAAAGTTGTGTTGGTTTTGCTGTCTCTTAAATGAGCTTTACCAGCATGCAACTCCAGTCCTCGTGAACTCTGCAGATTAAATTTCCTTGCAGTAATGACCACTAGGAATTAGTGAAATGTTAATCTTCCCACCTGCTGTGTATGATTATACATGAGTCTAATCAACCTGATTTCAAAAGAAAGCAATTTCTGCTTTTACAGATTTTTTTTCTTATTGTTGTCTGCTTTAGTTCTTCTTGAGGAACTGCAAAATTCCTTGCTCTATATTTTAAAGAAAAAATAATAATTAAATTAAAATGTGTAAAGGGGAGCAATGGAGGCTGATAGTAATTGCTTTACAACAGATACAGTAACTGATGCTCTGAGGATTTATTTCAAAGCATAGAAGTCGAATTAGAAACCTAGCTTTATCTGGATTTGCGTTGCTTTGATGAAGTCACTGCGTCTTTGTGGCTTGATTTTCAGCTAAACTGTTCTTAATGAGAATGCTAATCATTACAGTAGGGCACAAGAGGATGAAAGAGGAATTGGGATTCCATTTAAAGCTACAGCCCCGAGTGTGACACCTTCCTGCTCTCAGCCCTGAACCACGCGGGACGGGGAAAGGAGCAAACACACCAGCCCAGCTCCTCGGAGACACCTGCTTAATGCACTGAAGACACATTATAAAGACAATCTAAAAAGCTACATCCAGTTGTATTTCTTGTGTGGAATATTGGTTTGAGCCAGCCTATATTGACAACATTCAAAAAAACATTAAAAAGTTAAATCTGGGTCCACACACCTTCTGAGAGCAGGTACTGGAGTGCAAAGGGATTTTCCAAAGTCAGAAAAGCAGGAAAATCGGAGTCGGCGTGCAGAAATCTGAAAACACAAGGAAGACAGAGCAAGCCTGAGCAGAACATTATGCTATTTTATTTATGGATCAAGCCCACAGTTTTCTTCTCAGTAGCCACAAGGATGCCTGAACTTCACCCTCAGCCCAGTTACAGTCACCTCCTCTTGCACACCGCGCGTGGGAAAGCGTCCCATCATCCCGGGCTTGAAAACCATAATATTGAATCATCTGATTCAACATATCACCGCCAGTTATCTGACACCACTCAGGATCTGACGAGCGCTATTCCACGGGCGAGCTTAATACACCCGGAGAAATACGATGCCAATTAGGAAACCAGCGTTGCTCAGCTCTTTGCGTGCGAGGAGCAGCAGATAATCGGGGATCTCCATGGTGACAGCGTTAAGGTAGCTGTGTCACCTGAATGATAATTTCCACCCTTTCATCTGATCTTCATGGGTTCCTCGCTCCTCATCTTTACCTCTGAACGCGGTTTCTAATGGAGAGGAATTGATAAATACCCTAGCATTCCTTAGGGAAAAGGCAAATTTTTTTTCTCCTTCATACTCGTACAACTTAATTTGCTTTGCCAATTTTTGCAGAGAGAGCTGCTCATGGTAGGAGGGAATTTGCCTTCTACACATATACAGACAGCGTTAAATTGGACTAAAGAAGGGGCACAAAATCACCTTTCTAAAGTAGATCTTCAAAGACTCCTCAAAGAAGGTCCCTTTTCCCCTCCAGACCTGTGCCCATCAGTTCTTCCCAGCCCTGCTTCTCCCCACGCAGGAGCTCTGCTGGAGAGCCCACAGATAACTTCTGATCTTCATTTCTCTTTATGGCCCCCTCAATGGCATGGAAAATACACTAGAAAATTACCACGGATTGAATCCAGGAGCTTTCATAGTTTGTAAGCCCCTCATCCAGCTCACAATTTGGAGAAAAATTCTACCGAGATCTCAAAGCAATCTATCGCTCTGAGGCAAAATTGACTTTCATTGATTTCAGAGAGGGATGCCATGGTCCTGATGGCAATGAAAGCCGGTGTTCCCTGAGCTGCGGAGTGGCGGCTGCCTTTCTCTCCTCCTTGTGCTCTTTAACTGGGTGCTCATTAGAAAAGCCAAGCATTTTTCAATTTGGCTCATTAAAAGTCTTCAATGCCTTAAATAATCTAGCTTTTCTTATGCTTCGGGTTGGATGGGAATATCCTCGACAGGAGAACCAGAGCCTGTGAAAGGCATCTCGGAGTGGACAGGTGGGACCAGCGTCCCAACTCAGGCATCCAGCAACCTCAGCAGCACGAGACACCCAAAGCAGCGCTAACACATCGTTTCCAATTGCCTTTATCAGCTGCAAAACTGCTCTTGAAACACTCCCCAAGCCCCTCCTGAGGATGTGGAGGGAGGAGATGGAGGAGATGGCTGGGCTGGCATCCTCAGCAAGCTGCTTGCTCTCCGGGATTCTAACCAGACGAGGCTTCATTAAAATAGTTTTAATTCCCTGTGTTTGATGCAGCTGGTGAGAAGGACGCCGCCCCAGCTGCGTGCTGTTATTCACAAGCCTCGCTCCAGCAGCTTCACGGGGAGCGGAGAACAAAAGCGAAGACCGATTGCTGTGCAATCACCCAATTAACTTCTGCATTTTTGGTTTTAATCTACTTCTGCTTACTGGAGGAATAAATACAACCGATTGTTAATGGTGAACACTTCTCCCCCTCACTTTTGTGCCGCGTTATCTAACACCTGGTAGGAGAGTTAAAAGGATTCTCTCCATCTCATTTCATGTATCAGTGCTAAGTTTAGCTTCTGTAGGTAACAATTTCTGCTTAAACTTTAATAAAGAGAGGTATGTTTAGAATCTCAGGGGCACGCTCTTGGCTCTTTTGAAACAAATGAGGATTATATAAGGAGGAACATGAGCTACAAATAGGATTCATAAAATTAATTGGCTCTAAGCTGCAGCCGAGCGGAGCTGAGCCATCAAAAGCGACGAGTGGCCAAAGCGTCTCCGTTCCGCTTGGACAGTCCCGAGGGCTGGCAGCCCTGCCGCTGCCTGGGGTGATGCACTCCCACAAGATTCAGCTCTCCCCTGACTCCAGGTTCTCCAGAACCATCCTCCCCGAGAGGAGCCCCAAAGACTCCCCAAGAGCTTCAAGCTGTCCCCGTGTTTCCATTTACGTGGTGCCACGTAAGTTCTGCCTCCCAAGAGGACGACGGGTGCTGCGGACAAAGCCTGGAGCCGCACGTGGAGGTTCTGCACGCTGCAGAGCATCACTTCTGAAAACTACTGCACATGCTTGAACATTCAAATGAAGAGGAAAAAAATAAACCCGTTCTGTTTTTGGCAGTCCAGTTGCCAGAATTCCTCTGCGCAAATCTATGGCTGCGTGCGCTGTGCTCGAGTCGTTTGTTGGACTAGAAACAACAACAATATTCTATATATTGATTATATCAAATATCGTGCTACTAAATCCATCTGAGGAAATTTCTGAAATTCCTTGCAGGAGCCCATCTGCTTCCCCCTCCCAGAATACTCCAGCCCTAAGCCATGGCCAGGAGCGGGGCAGCTTAACGGCCTCTCCTCATTTAGCAAACTGCAGCTCAGTT
>NW_009699727.1:25820-27735 GCF_000703405.1 Apaloderma vittatum
CACATTCACACCTGCCATGCTTTAACGAGCTGATGTAAAACCTTTAGCTGAATCTCTCTAATTGCATTTAAAACACCACATATATATATATAAAAATAAATCTTCTAAAATAGCTTCCACATGTTCTTCCATTCTAGAGCTCTCTCCAGTTACTCTGAAATAAGGGGGCTAAATTCCGCCAACGCACGCATCTCGCCAATTCCTACCACAAAGCCCAACTCGGCTTAGGCTCCTATTATCTTTAATAGCAAAAAAGTTATGAAAAAAACTCATCCTGAGCAGTGCCAGGTAAACAGGAAATAAGTAAATAGCCTCAAGAAAATGCTGATTTCACAGGATGGTGTGATGGGCAGCTCTTACAGCTCCCCTGGACCGGCTCCCACCGCTTCCCTGGATGCACATCCTGGGCATCGCAGCCGAGACACCCGGGGTTTGCACACAGAGGCTCCGTAATCAGCCAGAAATTAAAATAAATAGGAGAAAAGCTTCTCTTGCTCCTAATCAATAACAGTAATATTACTGGGAGTATATAGACTGAAAAAGACAAAATCTCTTTATCTCTCCTTTCTCTGAACTCTCTATCAGCTAAGCAAGGCTGTAGTTCATTAACAGCTACTGAAATTATCCCCAATTCCTCAACTGCGTTTTACACAGCGTCATCGACGTTTTGGTCAATGGCATAATCACCCAGGACAAAACTGACTTTTGTGATGGGTAATGAACATAGCAAAATGGTTGCTAACGAAATGGGAAGAAGCAGCACGACCATTTTTCTGTGCCCCCTGACGTAGTCCTCTGACAATTTTTGCCACTCTCGAAAGCTCACAAGGGGAGGCTGACCTTCCTCCTCTTTTAGTCAAAATAACTTGCATCCATATCAAACAAAAAAAGCCGGAACTCGTGTAATGATTGCATTTCTCAATATAGACCTGAATTTAATACATGTATTATTTCTCTCCTGATAAATCACACCTACCTGGATGCCACCAGGATCAGGGACCAATGTGAATCATGGGTGCTCAGAAGAGCCTCCGGGCAGCTAAGAAGTGACGAGGTCTGGCCGGCAAGAAGTCAGGATCCAAGGACCGACAGCGCAAACATTGCTGTGGTCCAGTCCTCCAGCACCAGTAGGATCCAGCCGAACCATGATGCTGAATTGCTGCTCATCATGTTAACTCACGTTCTTAATTCCCCAACAGCAACAAACAACTACCGAGTAAGAGCTACCTGGGGCAAGCCCTCCATCATCGGATATTCGGAAGAATTTCTTTACTGAAAAGGTTCTCAGACATTGGAATGGGTTGCCCATGGCAGTGGTGGAGTCCCCATCCCCGGAGGTAGCTAAGAGTTGAGTAGACATAGTGCTTAGGGATGTGGTTGAGTCAAGACTGGTCAGTGTTAGGTTAATAACTGGACTGGATGATCTTAAAGGCCTTTTTCCAATCTACAGGGATTTTGTGATGGCAATTCCTCTCACAGCTAATTTTGAGGGCTGCCCCTCTACTCCTGTACACTAAATGGTGCTCGACACTGCTTGGAAGAGTCACCAGAGGACCAATCAGTCTTCTCAAGCTCTATACTGTTGCTCACACCCAGATACAGGAGCAGTAGTCATCAGTCTGTCAACACCATTTTTTCCAAAGAAATGGGACACATGCGTGATTTTTTAGACAATCCCGCAGAAAGAGCGAAGACTGGAATTTCCTCCTGGATTTCACAGTGTCGGGGACTCTTGCAGCTATTCAGACGTGGTTTCTATTTAAGGCAAATGAAACCTTCCCCTGCTGATAATGTACTATTATCAGGTATCACCTGCTCCTCCGTGCCACCCGCACATACACACTAGAAGTTAATTGAGAAAGTAGTTGTTGACAGATGAGTGTGTCGAGGGGATAACAGACACCACCGTCAGTCG
>NW_009699727.1:27766-33437 GCF_000703405.1 Apaloderma vittatum
GAGGCTGGAGCTGTGACAAACCAGTGTGGCACTGGTTTCCGCTGCTGGGAATCTCACTGTCACTCCTGCTCTGTGCAACTTGGCTCACAGTTGTCACAACAGGCGTTCGCTTATGTACCTGCCATAATGAAATTAGTCAAAATCATTTCTTCCCCTCCAGCGTCGCAAATCTTTTCGCATCTACATTTTTCGATCTTAGTGCAAACGTATTACTTTTGGCAGACGTTACAAAAGACAAATGGAATAATACTGTGATGCTTTATATAATGTCATATCTAGGGGAAAAAAATGCTGCCTATACATGTGTGTCAGTGTAAATACACATCATTTACCATTTAAGTAATAAAAATTTGAGATTTTCAAATCTTGCCAAACATCCAACCTTTTCCCCAAAGCATCAAAATCTTGTCACACAGCTCACGACCAATGGCCATCACAGAGCATTCTATCACTTGCTGAACCTTAGACTTGAAAGAAAATAAATTGGGTTTTTTTCTCTTTTTTTTTTTTCTCTAAAGAAAACAGTTGGAGAGTCTTCAAGATGTCATTGGAATAGGACTGTCCTTGAGGGACACTAACAGAAGTCATGGTTCAATTTAAAAAATGAGAAGGGGACTCTCAACTCAAGTTACGTGGATGACTCGCCAGCTTCCGGCAACATTTTAGTTGGCCTATAGAGAAGGAAAAATAGGGATATTCTGCATGCACAGTGGAAAGACCAGTAAATATTTAAGGGGGAACGCACTACAGTTGGGAAAGTCATGTTCTATTTAAACCAACCAAATACACCAACATGGCTGAGCTTCCTTACCTCAGGAAATATATCCTAAATTCGCCGATATTAAAATATAGTGAGAGCATCCTGCGTGCTGCTTCACATGAAGTAGGTGACTCGTCTTCCTACACGTACTGTCAGACCATTTCATTTTCTAGCCTTTCCTCTTGTATGACGTGGGGGACAGCCCTGCCGCTGTTTTCCTACGGGATGGGCTTATTCTGCAGCCGCTGACAACCAAGCGGTGCAAATTCTCAATCCTGCTCCCAACAAAAGCTAAAATGCAAAATCCCCGAGCGTTTGGAGGAGCCCAGGAGCTGGGTTCAGCAACCTTCTGCTCCAAAGCAAAGCAAGCACTCGCTTTTTATTGAGCCTCTTCACACAGAGAATGTTATTCAAACACATTTATGATTTTTTGAATGGCTGTCTTCAGCTGGAATCTCAGAGACAAGTGCAGAGGGTTTATGTAGTGGTAACAAAAGCCTCATGGCATTTCTTAGACGGAAAGAAAAAGGAGTTTAGCAATTATTCATAGCCTTACACACATTCTTGCAGGCAGTCGAGCTGACTTGGCAGACTGAAGCTAATTGGGTTTACAGTAGAAGGAAGCTCTGATTGAAGTGTTTCACTTTAAAAAAAATAATAAAAAGTTACATACCCACGCCTGTACCCATGATAATATTACTCTCAAGCATGTAAAACAACCACCTCACATATGACCAAAGAAGAAATGCAAAGATTTGTATTGCTTTATCAAGAAAAGACCCACAAGTGAATAATTCTGAACTGTTTGATCTGCTGGATTCTGATCCATAATTTAGCGGCTGCGGCAGGGCTGACATGTCGGGCTGCTTTTGAAGTTCACGAAACCCCTGCAGTCACCAAGAGGAGGGACCCTGCTCAGGAAGCCAAGGTGGGCACTGAACGAAAGGCAGGTGGGAAAATTAACGCACAGAATTAACGCTCCAAAATTAACGCACAGAAAACTGGTTACCAAAAACATTGCAGAATGGGAATTAATGTGGCCTTGAGTTTACTGAGTAAATAATTCAAGTTCTACTGTGGGGATTTATGAGAATAAAAAGGTATTTAACGAGTCCTGCAGGCAGCAGGTGCTTCTATTTTTACGTGTTAAGAGCAAATATAAAAAGGCAGCAGCTTTTGCTTCCCTGGGCTTTTGTTCCTATTTCATGGTTACAGTTTAAACTAAAAGAGCTCCCACGTGCTTCAGGGATATGCTACGCTCAGCAATTTTTCTGCTCAAAGGCGGGTGGCACAAACGCTTCCGTCACTGCTTATGCCGTTGGTTTCACTTTCCACCCAGCCACGTGGAGAACCCTGCCAGGCATTCCTGGGAATTACCGGTTCTCAGGGAGGTTTTACCGAAACAACACAACCACCTACACGTTTCAGAGAAGACAGTTTTTGCAACGGCACGGTGAGGGACAGCGCTCAACACAGAGCTGCTGTTGGCCGTGTGCTCTTCAAGTGCTTTGCTAAATCAACGCGTGTGTGATTTCACATGGGGATTCAGATCACAGACCACGTTTCTGTGGTTACTTCGCAGGGAAAAATCCAAAATAACAACACAGTATCCGCATTGTTGAAGAAAATGAGAGATGGAGGCATGCAAAGGCAAGACAAAATGGAAGATGGAGGCTTTGTAGGAAGCAGAAGAAAGCGGAAGCCCAGCACATCAGCTGGGATGGAGAACAGGAAAGGCAAGACTGCAAGAGCAAAGGCTAAACTAGTTAAAAATCCCCATGATTTATCATAGAATTATAAAATGTTTTGGGATGGAAGGGACCTGTAGAGGTCATCCAGTTCCAGCCCCCCTGCAATGAGCAAGGACATCTGCCACCAAAGCAGATTGCTCAGAGTCATGTCCAACCTGACCCTTGAATGCTTCCAGGGATGGAAACCACCTCTCTGGGCAACCTGTGGTGGTGTTTCACCACCCTCATTGTAAAAAAGTAAATTCTTCCTTATGTCTATTCTAAATCTACCCCCTTATACTAAAAGACCATTATCCCTTATTAAATTTTATTTATGAAATTTTGTCTCATCACTTTTCTCTACGTCGCAGTCTATAGTCAACTCGAGCAGGGCATCATTTCATCCCTTCAGGGGCAACCACTTAAATGCAGCCATATTTAGGGGTCACGTAGCAGCTGGCATTAGCAAAAATAAGCATTAAAAAAACCCCACAAAATACAGGGAGAAGGAAATGCTGAGGTGGAAACTCAACTGACCTGAGCAACCTCTGGCAAAGTGGGGAAGGAGCTGCGCCGTTCAGTTCTTCTGCCCGTCTTATTTTAGTTGATGCTTTCAGAAGAAAATCCAGCCTTCAAAAGCTGGTGATCTACCCATCTGCCAGCTTGATCAATCAGCATCCACGGGGCCAGACTGCGCTGCACGTCGGCACCTTTTTCATTGGCTCCCATATGGTTCATTGTGTGAAAATGCCTAATTAAGAGAAGATGAGATTTTTTTTTAGGAAGTAAGCCTTACGACTTGCTGTGGAGATATGAGCGGTGGCGCTAAATCACAAGAGGTGGTAAGCACAGGCGACTTTGAAGGTAAACTGCTGCCTCAGAGTGTCGTGAGCTCTCAGAGGCTCAGACTTCAAAATTACACATTTCTTGCACCGCAGCCTGACAGCAGGATTCCCCCAGAGAGGCTGGGGAAGCATCCTCGCAGTGCTGCACACAATGCTTTGTCAGATGCGAAACCCCAGCAGACAGTGACTGCAGATCAGAGGAAGCTCACAGCTATGAAATCCAACAATTTGCCACTCTCCAGATGTGAACCGGGATAATTCACTCCATGTGCATTAATAAACTGCCCCACTCCTTCAACGGCGCGTGTGACAGATGGACCACAAATTTGGATCTGTTTTTTTGAACAATGTGCAAACAAGAATATTGAAACCCCCCCGAACCACCTCCCCAACCCCACAGGAAGATGCGACAGCAGAAGCGGAGCCCACACGCCCTGCACCGAGGGGCTGCCGAAACTGTCATTTCCCTGAATAATTTGTTGTAGCTCCTACGGCCCCTGAATGCCCTGCCCGGACACAGCCCCTGAGGGCTTTCGTTTCTGCTCTGCGTAACTCTGAACCAACTCACAACCTCAGAAAAAGAGCAAATCTCGTGAGATCATCACAAATAGACATGGCGTAACATGCTTTCTCCCTGGAATCAGGATGGGGAGAGCCTTCCCGCAGGTATTTTGGGGTAAATCATACAGAACGCTTTCTAAACTCTCTGCAGAAAGTCATCGAGCTGCCTTTCCACCAGCCGCAAACTCCCACTCCTCCGTATCAACCTGAGGCAGCAGAAAATACAGCCCTGTCACCCTTTTAGGCGTGGGTTTTATCACCCTATTTAAGCATCAGCTCAATCACCAGCCTCACACGCCTTCGCTTGTGCATCGCCGGGGTGTTTGCCCACAGCCAGTGACAGACATTGCTGTGGCAGTGGGAAATCATCCGGCCGGCATTAAAAAGTAAAGTAATTTTTTCTTTTTATGACGCAACGCACAAAAACGCCCGGCTTCTGCTGGGAGTCTAAACTCGGCCCCTTTGGTTAATTTGATGGGATGCCACGCGCGAGGGCACGATTTGAAACCGCAAGTCATTTTTCTCCTTGGAAGAGTGGATAACTGAGTCTATTAATCTGACAATACATTTAAACTGAGTTATTGTGACAAGGGACTTCCATTATCCATTTCATCTGGTTGCAAACTGTCAGAATAAATCTCAGGGGGTTAAGGAAAAAAGCTGCCTTCCTTTGTTTGCTGTTTTTATATGCCACAACAGTTTAGATTTGGTTCACTTTAACTCATGATACTGTATAACTGTACAGTGGGAAGCTCACATAGAGCCTAGTACAGAAAACAGCAACTTCATGGTCATCACAGTTGGTTTTTTTTAAAATAAAAGTAGTCAAGACATTAAAATCTGACCACCTAGCAGTATCTTGATATCGACTTCAATGCCCCTTTTTTCTTACACACTTCTGGGGTTTAGCTATAATCAGTCCTCCCTTTGGAATCAATTAACAAATATCTTTGGAAATTTAAAGGTGCTTTCCTAAAGCTCTGGTTTGATCTTGCTTGTAAAGCAAGTTGACTGAAATAGTTAAAAATCTTATAAGCAGAAATCAATCAACATGAGGCACAAAAAAAAAAAAAAAGCGAGCGATGGTACCAAGCTCATGATGTCAAACCGAAATTCAGAAGGTCAGAAGGCTGGGATTTAACTTTATGGCTCTTCCATAGACTTCTTAAACATAGGGTGAGCCACTCATCCATCAGTTCCACAGACGACGATACTTTCTCTACTACCCAACGTTGCCCATGGCTTGCAAAACCAACGGGCAAAAGCCACAGTAAATTCCAACCACCGTGTGCTCGCGCATGTCTGTGAATGAAAGAAGGGGGGTGACAGCTCTCGGAGAGCTGCCTGCGGAGATTGCTCTTCATCAGTCCCCACGGGGCTGCAGCCCCAGCCAGTCCCCCACCGAAAGAGGTCTTTGAAGGTTTCCTCCTGTGGTAATGACACTTTAACCCCTGTCTGGCACTTGGGTGTCAATTACTCTCCTCAAGTTTCATTTCAAAGCTGCTTTGAGCTGCAGGAAGCCCAGACAGTGGCAGGTACATGTGCAGCAACACCACCCCCCCCTCCCTTAATTATATCCTTTACAGATAAACATTAGTTTTGAGAAGTGAATTTTAGAGGTTTTTAAGGAACGTTAAAAGCTGAGTATGCTCTCATGAAAGACACGTGCAAGCTCAAAAACCAAGTGCCCTGGGGAAAAAAATAAAAATATTAAGACCAACCCCGCATGTTTCTGGAGGGCAGATAAACCCCACTCTCACATGGCAGCATTCCTG
>NW_009699727.1:33468-46469 GCF_000703405.1 Apaloderma vittatum
TCACTCCTCTGCGGTTTGAGTCCAAGTTCACACAAATTGATGCTCTGCCAGGGCAGGATGGTCAGAGGTGGGGGGCTGGCAGCTCCCTGAGCAAATTACACCAACTTGAGTATGCAAACACACGCGTGGCTGTCAGGTTTTTAAAAACAGAACGAGGCTGGGCTCCTAAGAAGATGTGGTTGAAACAAATTGTCCAGCCAGCCCTACGACATAGAATATATCACACCTTGAAGGCAGGGGCAAGGATAAAAGCAAAAAAATATGTTTATCTCAAAGTCTTTTACAGGCTAGGTTAATTTCTTAAAAAGGCTCTGCTAAGAAATAAATATTGTGACGTCAGCTCATCTTAATTCTACCCTCTCGGCACTATGCCTGGGAAACAATGGAAACTCTAATTCGTGATCTTCCCCAAAGTCATCGTTTGGTCTCGGGAGGCGGTCGGACGCTCGGTACAAAATGTCAGCGTCACCACTTCACAGCTCGACACTTGCTTTTGATCAGATCTGGGAAGTGAGAATCGATGCAATATGCTCATTCCTTTACTGTCGCTGCAGAGTATTCATTAGTTTTAATTATTTTTTAGGTTCTAGGGGGAGCCGTTAAAAAAAATAATCACAAATGGAAGGAACAGCAGCCATATGTGGCCATAAAAAGACAATAAAGCATTTTAGGATACACGCTTGTTATGATTTACACCCAAACTAGGACTAGAGGTAGCATATGGTGATTGCCACACAGTAACATTTATTATAAAAACATGGAGATTTATCTCCAAGCTTCATTGTATGCAAGAAGTTGCATTTACTTTAGCTTATATTCAGATTGTTGTAATACCACGACTGCTTGTTTGGGTTTGTTTTTTTTTAACCAAGCCCACTTACTACAATCCTCAGCCTGTTGTTCCCTATAAGCACATCCTGTAAGCAGACTTTCTTTTCACTGATTTCAGCTGAACCTTTCACACACCTGGATGCCAGGAAAGATTGACAAGAAGCCATGCCCTGCTCTGTGCTCATCTTCTGCAAACACAGAAGGCTCCACCGACAGCAGCAGGCTCCACGTGCCTGTGACCCTCCGACTAGTTTAAGATTTGCTTTAATTTCAGCATCTCGAATCTAGTAAATGTCTTGGGTAATAATTACTATAAACAGGGTATTACTATTTAATGTAAATAAGAAAAAATAGTATGTAAGAATATCACCCCTGTGTCTTCTTGTTGACCAGATCCATATGGCTGGGAGGAACGTGACAAAAAGCAGAAATTTACAGCTGAGACACGTTTCCAAGAAGACAGCACTAATATTATGAAGCATTCCTATTAAAATCTGGAAATTGTAACATTTTCTTATTCATTTTACGGCTTTTTTTATGCAACGCAGTTGAAGAACAGGACAGGATACACTTTAAGGTAGCAGTAGATATGGGGCTGGCTGTACCCAGAGGGTGAGAACAAGGATGGAGCTGGGGCTAGGAGCAGAACGTGGGGTCTCCAGAGACCTCGCAAGCCCCGGGGATGGCACAGCCCAACCCAGCTCGGCTCCAGGGGAAGGTGCTGGCAAAGCACCCGGTGCAAATTTCACTGCCCAGTTTCTCCGAGCGGCAAAATGCTGCTCATGAAGGCTGGGATGGGCTCGTTCTCCTGGTTGAATCCTGTGGACCAAAGCAGTCCCTGCCGCAACACACACTCCCACCAGATTTAAATCCTGAAAATACATCGGCACAGAGGAGTTTGGGGTGTGCAACCAAGTTCTGCTTTCACTGGCTGTGAAAGTGTATTTTTTAATTCAGCAGTAATGGACTGAAGTGGAACGGCCTCAGTAAATAACCAGGAGAAATAAAAGAGTGCTGGAAGGCCACGATACTCAAATGTCACAAGAGTTCTGCCTCATATATTTACTGTCTACTTCAATATTTTTAATTCCTCCAATCCAGTCCACTGATACTGTTAAATGTCCATGCAGACACAAGCCATTGGGACGTGCACAACATGCTGGGGAAGGGTTTGGCTTTAGGAAGGCAGAGCCAAGACACGATGGGAGCAGCTGACAAAGCAGCACACAAGTCTTCCCTACCAACGCAGACCAAGCTTTCTAGGCTGTTGGTTCAAGATTAAACCATTTTATCTTCCTATCTAAAAAACCCCAGTGCTAAGGGTACCACCTACAGCCCTGCTGCTTGCTGCTCCTGGACTTCTAATCCACTCTTGTCCCTCTCCAGTCTGATTGCATGTGAAGTGTAGGAGACAAAAAGGTCAAAGTTATAAAATAACTGCTGTCTCCTCCTTTCTTCCCCTCCAGCTTCAGGAAGAATACAAAAAGTAGGTTTCCAGTTTTCTTTAAAGGAAAGGTAATTGTTCTACCTCATCCACCTCAGAATTTCCATAGAAGCCAGAAACATATTACCATTCCCCCCAAGTTCTTTCTCCTGTCTTACAGCTTAGGTCTGCTGACCAAAGACTGCCAACAGAGCTCATGAAACAGAGCTGGAAAACCATCACATGTAGCCTCTCCCCTCCTCCCCCCCAAAAAAGCCCCACAACCAGACCAACCAATATAGTCCTGCCTTAAAAACGGTCAAAACAAACGTTATGAAATACTGAAGGTTATCGACACTTACTTCAGACTATGCCACATTGCTTCTGCAAGGTGCTGAAAAGGTCATGGCCGATGCCAACACATGGAAACACACAGGCCAAATCCCAGGCTGATGAAAATTCCTGTCTCCAGTGGAATTCCAATGACTGTGAGAGAGTGGGGAGCGATAGGACTGCAGTAGTTATTTCAATTAAGTAGTATAAAGCATCAGATCTAAACAGAGCTGTAGGGAAGGGATTTGGTTATTTAGAATTATTCTGCATTAGAATTACGCCAGCTCTATAGTTCTATATTGTGCTCAGACATTATATGAAATTAGTCACAACAGGGAGAAAGAATCAATCAGTCCTGGCTAAGGAATTGAGATAATAATGACTCATTTGACAAGATTGCTCTGGAAAATTAATAATGACAGTGGTAATTACTAACCTGGGATGGCTGCAGTGCTCATTATTCTTCTTTTACTCTATTGAATGTTAAGTGTTATGAAGACGTTTGTTAGAAACACAGTCTTGTCTGCAGCCTTTCAAATCACAGACAAGGGCTCTCCAAGAGGTCTCAGATCTGTCCTCGTTTTACACTCGCCGGGACACAACCCCAAAACAACTCTTGTATTTGATATATGGCACAGAAAGGCACAAATAACATAGTATTTCCATGAGTTATAGTCTTGCCAGCCTGATCCTGACTTTTCTCACTGACTTTGCTCACCCAAGTGGAGGACCCATCCTACAGCCTCCTTCAGGGAGGGGAGAGTTAGTGCATCTCTGAAGATGCCACCGTTTCGTTAACCCTTTTATCACCTCTGCGTCAGCAACCAGTCTCCTCGCTGATGACAACGCAAAGTGGCACCTTCTACAGCCCATCAACCCGACTCCTCAATCGGTGAGACACGACAAAGTCGGAGGGAGCAGGTTTGTCCCCAGGACATGCAGCGATGCCAAGGGCACGAGGTCCCCGGCCGGAGAACGGGGAGACACCCCGAGCTCAAGAGCTCATCTAAGGCTCGTTGAGGATAGAAAATGTTCTTTAATATAACCACAGAGAGATATTAGGCTCTAAAAAGCTGTGAGTGACTCCCAGTAAGGACGTCTAGCAGCTGCGCTCTCCAACATCTGTTCTGCGCTCTGCAGAGCACGTTGTGCGACTTACTTATGTTTTCAGTGGATCAGCAGAGGGTTTACCTTCTGTTGAGCAGCGAGAGAGGAAACTGAACACTCTGTAACAGGCAGGAGGAGAAAAAAAAAAAGAAAAAGGTCATCTTTGGTGATGTTGAAGGGAAACAAATTTCTAACCTTCTGAAGAAGGCAGAGGTTTCTCAAAGCAGCACCAATCCTCCTTGACTGAGTAATTTTGAACTCCTAGTCAACTTCCCTAATTACTCCAATTTTTCTGACATATTTTCCCCCCCGCTGATTTAGCCCAAAATTGCTTTCAGCCTTATGAAACCAGCTCTGCTAAGGCACCCTATACACACGTCATTGACTTTAATCCCTTAGTGACCAAGTTGCCTTGCATGCTAACTCCACCTTTTCCTGTCAAGATTGTCAGATGTGCAATTTTTCCAGAAGGATTCATGAATTTAAGAATCTCCTCTATAGGTTTTAGAATACCGGATCACCTTTTAGTACTGGAAATACAAGCCATCTGTTCAGAGTCCCTTGTAATAAGGCAGCTTTTCCCCTTCTGTGGCCAGCCCTGCCACTCTCCAGGGAGCTGTAACACCATTATGGGGCCCCAGTTGCACCCCCAAACCACCCAGGCTCAAGCGAGAGGCAGAAGCTAAAGCTGGTTTAGCATCTCCACCTCGCTGCAGCGTCCTCTCGAAGGACTCGTAGCGCTTGGACAACGTGGTACCCGCACACACCCGATCACTTTATCCCAGAGGGACGTTCCACTGCGTGATCCACTTGATCTTCTCGGCTTCTGATATTTCTACAGGCAGGGACGTCCCACAGGGACCACGCAGATCACAGTACTGTCCCTCATAATGCTTAAACTCTGGTGAGCCATCGCTGGGAAAAGTCAAGGCTCTTTTATTTACAGTTGCAGCATCGTTAATGCCACTTATCTTTATGATTTCACCTCTTTATTGTTCCATTAGACTGTTTTCAAACAAAGGCGAACAGCGATGTTCACCGTTTGTGCTATTTGATGAAATGTGAAGAACTAGGGACACGAGCTCTGCCGGGGTAAAGGAAGAAGATGACAATTTTTAACCACAGTCTCTGCTTTCAGGCTTGTTGCTGCGCCACACACACGTCCAATTATTCCAGTACAGCGTGGCACGACACAAACAATCCAGTCATGCAATCCAAACAGCATCCTTCCAGCTTAAAAATCCAGTTTTTCTTTTAAAACCCTTTTTCCCCTCATTGCTAGGACAGATCTTGGCTCCTTAACAATACTGAAATCCAGCCTCCAGAGGAAGTGGGATTTGGATTGCTGCTCTCCAGAGTTAGTGCCGCATGCAACAAATGGTTTCTTTTACTCATCTGTGCAGGATTAAAGAAATACCCAAACAGGCTACACTGGCAAAGGTCCCCTGCTGCGTTAGTTCTGACCACTGCCAGAATATTTGCAAAAATAACCGTAAGTAGAGCTAACCTTGTGCATTTCTCACAAGGAGATTTCCCAGTATTTAAGAGAGGAGGTCAACAAAACGAAATGAGATGCAGAAATTCAACCAGAGCCCAAGAATTACAGAAGACATCTTGCAACCATTAACCCACAAGGACAATGTGACCAGACACCTGGCTGAGGGTCCCCAGAGCCAGCAGGTCTGTCCTGCTGCCTTCTCCACGCTCTGCCTCTGGTCCCAGAGATAACAACCGTCATGCATGGGTGCTGGCAGCCTTTTATAAACCATCTCACAGGAATCACTATGGCAGCAGCACTTAGATTTCCCAGAGGATTTATGACCAAACAGAGCTTTCCCAAAGAATTCAGGACACAGACACGCTGGATGTTGAGCTCTTCTGAGCATCTCACTAAGCATCAGTATAGAGCCTCTTACCAAACACTTCTCACCATTTGTTTCCCTGACAGAAAAGGACATGTTTGGGAGCCTGGCTTCAGCTACGAGTCCTAAATGTTGAAAATAACTGGCCTGAGTAGGAGGTAAATCCATCAGTTTGAGACCAAGGATCCTGAAGCAAAGATGAAGAGAGTTGTTCTGCAGCACAAATGTCTTTCATAGCTTATCTGAGCCACAGCAACACGTTAAATCTCAGTCCCTGCTTGCAGCTGTGCTCAGCTGAGACTAAAGTAGTCATTTATACAGTCACCTCTACCTGGGAGGATGTCACCTGCAAGCACATTTCAAGAGCAAGCCCAAATTTAGTACTCTTATGATCCTGACTGACTATAACACTGCAAAGGATCCATGTCTGCTCTGTGCATTTCCTTCAGCATAAACAAAGGTACCAAATTTCTGCTCAAAAGCGCGTACAAGCTCAGAGAGTTAATTATTGTAATTATCAATTGAACAGGCTCAGAATGCTAATCTATTATAAAGTGGTCTTTTAATTGGTGTTAAACTGTCATTAGCCTGCCATTTCCCATGTTATCAAGCTGACCTGGAGCACAGCACTGTTGAAAAACTAATCCATTTCTCATTTCTGGCAAACACTGATTGCAGATATAGAAAAGAAGAGGAAAAAAAAATTCTACATACCTGAAGCTGAAATTATTCTAACAGCACAGGAAACCATCATTCTGCTCTTTTAAATTACAGGTTTTTGATAGATGTAGAACGGTATTTCCATGCATCTTTCCAAGTATTGCTTTTTGCCTTGCTCTCTCCAGGGTCTCTCTGCTGACCCCGACCCTCCCGGTGCTGCCGTGGGGCTTGGGCTCTGCCAGCTCAGGTGCTGTCAGAGCACCGACTCCATTCCTGAGCTGCAAAACCACAGGTGGAGCAGGAGCTTCTCTCCTGGCGCCCCAAGTCATCAGCCTGCAGCCTCCTCCTTCAGGTAAATCTCCATTTCCCAACCCACCAGCCACAACCTCCATCTGCTCCTCCTTTGGTACCACCGCAGGATTAAGACCTGGTACCTGCAGAATACCAAACACCAAATCAAACATGGAATCAGACTGATTTGAGTTGGAAGGGACCTTAAATACCATCTAGTTCCAACCCCTGCCATGGGCAGGGACACCTCCCACAGACCAGGCTGCCCAAAGCCCCATCCAGCCTGGCCTTGAACATTTCCAAGCTTCCACAGCTTCTCTGGGCAACCTGCTCCAGTGTCTCACCACCCTCAATACCTAAGAATAGCTACAATCAGCACAACAGCACCTCATCAAACCCACAAATCATCTGAAAAGCATCCAGAGCTGCCCCTAAGGAGGTTCTAGAAAAAAAAAGGGCCAGGTCTCAGCCCGGTATCTTGCACTCAAGAAGTAGCTGCCTTCAGCCAGTCCAGATCATCAGTCTTTGCGCTTTAATTTATAGAAATGGAGATGGAAGATTGGCTTAGTTTCTTCTCGGAGGTCAGTTATAAAATCCAGCAGGGCAACGCACTTCCACTTAAATATGCTGCAAGAGGGAGAGCCAAGATTTCCATTTCAGAGGATCAGATGCCGACTGCTCGCCCTCTTCTCCAAAAGCTGTCACTGAAGTGGCATGACCTGCCAGAGCGTTCCTCAGGGTCCCTCACCTGACTGACAGTTATCTATGCTCATATTTCCTGGGTATTTATTTTATTAAATACCCAACTTTAGAAGTGCAGGGAAACTTGAAATGACCTTTAGAAAGTCCAGAAATGATTCATTGCTGGAGACATTTTCACCATGTCTGAAACAGTCACTTACCTGCACGTTGCCTCCCTCCCCCTGAGAGAACCCCTGCACCCATCTCCACATCCCTCACCGGGGGCCACAGGGCAGAACCTCCCAATTTGACAGATGTGAAAGAGTTTGAATAGGGGAGCAGTGAATTTTCTATATGCTAATCAGAACCTCTTGGTGTTCCTTTAAAATTGAGTCTAGGATATTAGATAAGGGGAAAAAAGGCTCAGAGATTCAGAAAACGCGTGGAAATAGCGACTTGCCATTTCCTGAGTCTCTTTCCACCATGTTTCAGTGATAACTAGGAGAACAAAGTCTGTGTCATTTAGGATTATCTCCTGTTCGTCTTACTTTTCTTTGTACTCCTTGCCAGTGCGCAGCTTTTGTTCTAGCTCATTTATGTCATTTTTCACTTTCGGAATCCTTCCATCATCTGCCTTTGCATTTTGAAATACTAAAGATCACCGGAGAAGTACAAAAAAGAAAGAAGTAAAACTTTCAGTGCCATCAGTAATAAACATAGCAAGTTTCTCTAAGTGTAAATCCATCTAAATCAATGTCTTTCACTACTGATGGCTATTATTCCTTCATTCAAGCTTTTCTTGGACATCTATTTATCACTTTCTTTCTGGCAGAACAAGATACGTACATAGATTTCATGCACTGGCAGAATACCCAAATGTACCTGCATGAGCCTCGTTTCTCTTCTTTCTCAAAAAAATAAATAAATCTGCAAATCTCCTATTTGATACCCTCTACTGCCACACAAATGCTCACCCACAGGAAATCCCCATTTATTTTAGTCAGTAAGACACTGTTACAGTGACAAACCGATCCATGTGGCGACCCGCCATCCCATTCCTTTTTCTTGGTAGCAGATAAGTTAAGAGACCAACATCACTTCTGTGCAGAAGACATAACCCCAAATTGCCCATCCAGCAACGTGACTTCTTTGTCAGCATCTTCCACCTGAACTGGAAGTCAAATTAATTCTTGCAGCCGACAGATACCCCTTCAAAGAGCTCCAACACAGATCATCAGTACTGTCTGTCAACTTCTCTCTCTCTCTCTCTGAATAATTTTCTTGGCAGTAGCTGCTGCAGAAAAGTCATACACACCTACCCGAGT
The DNA here is from genome assembly GCF_000703405.1 of Apaloderma vittatum. Taxonomy (NCBI): domain Eukaryota; kingdom Metazoa; phylum Chordata; class Aves; order Trogoniformes; family Trogonidae; genus Apaloderma; species Apaloderma vittatum. Next base: position 41,982 of record NW_009699727.1, read on the forward strand.
TTTACACATTACACTCGACATTATGCAGTGGTACCAGTGACCAGGGGGGGTTTTTGGCAGGAGATTAGAAAACTGTCAGTCCCTGGCTTTTTCTCAGCCTGTCCTATCACAAGCAGAATTTATTGTTGCCGGGATACTGTCACAGGGACATTCGCTGGACGTTTTGCTTTGCTTATCTTTCACTCTTCAAAGTGCTACATATTCCCTGTCTTTTATCTAACTCCCTCATTACTATTCCACCCATTGCTTACGCCTTTACAGTTCCTCCAGTTGCCTTCACGTGATCTTGCTGCCTTATTTTCTGCCGGTGACTTCAAATTCCGCTTGAGTGCATGTTTCTTTTACTGCAATAAAAGAAAATAAAGCTATACAGGTGGGAAGCTACCTCTTCCATTGCTCAGGAAAATTGATTCTACAAGCTTTCCACTAGAGGAATCCCTTGGTTAGGCTTGGAGAAGCCTCATAAGCATGATGTCGAGGACAGCTTTCATCAGAAATGCCCATTACAGCCTCCTCTGCACTTCAATCACATTTGCTTTTACTTCATTTTATTGATACACACTGACATGGTCTAAAACAGATGTTTCTGCTATTTCAGAAGACTAAGATCTTGTTCAGCATCCTTGTCCCTCTCATCACCATTCTTCTAGAGAAAGAAAAACATAGTTGCGTTGATCTGTAATTTGTCCTCAATTACTTTACGACTGAAATAAAAATGTAAAGGTGTTCATAATGCCATTAAGGAAATGTTTTAGTACTGGGAGAACAATTCAAACTTGTCCTTACTGTCTTGGGGTGCAATGAACTCATTGCTAACGACTTTTCACAAGGACTAACAGTGACTTTTATAGAAAAAAGGAAAACTGGAAAATGCCATGAGACAGCATCTGAGCATTGTTTCTATTTTCTAAACCTATCAAAGATGTTACAGCCTTTCTTTAACAGAAGGCAAGCAAAAAGCACAGGGAAATCTCATTCCTTGGATGGTTAGTCAAGACTCACTGTTTAGCAGATGTACCAAAGAAGTGCATTTCTTCTGCACTGAATAAGCATCCTTCCTTACTGGCACTGGCTTTTGATACTCAGCTGGAGTGGCCTGTTGGGAGATTAGAGACAGAGAAACTCCGATGACTTGCTCGCCGCCTCTGTTTCCTTTGGCAAGAAGCTGGGTGCTAATTTAAAACAAAGCGTTGGCTTTTTTATGGGGTGTGTGGGCTGGCAGCCTTATGCTTGCAAAGGCATGCAAGGCTACAGGCAATGCTTTTAGTTATTTATTTATTTCAAAGAAACCCAAAAGGCCCGTTGTGCTTTTCCATCAATGTAAATGCTGCACAGAGGTTCCCAATTAACAACCGTGCCCCAGCTCCTGTTGAGGGTGATGGCAAAACTCCTAAAGCCACATTGTTTTATGACTCCACGTACCAACATTTCCCCCCACACACATCAAGTGGTATCATCTAAGGCATTAGAAACTCCTGTAAAGCAGCTGCATCCACTGGAACAGCCCCATCAGCCAACTTCAGCACTTACCATGTAGTTAATTATTTCTGACTGCTCCATGTACTTGGCCATTATTACGGTGCCATCACTTCTCTTTCTCATATTGATGAAATGGTGATTGCCATGATGCATTCTCTCTCTGCCCTAAGAATCCATAAGCGTCGCTGGATTTTAAATGGTTCCTCTCTAACTTGGCTGTTCGTGGTGTGATGCCGGGCTTAACGCCGCAAACTAGCGCCAGACTGATCCGATTTGTTTCTTCACGCCCAGGGTTAGCTCATTAGCAACATTATCGGGATTTATCCACGTGGATGGAGAGCAAACTAAAGCATGAATTTACAGAGGGCTATTTCTCAGCAGTAATTCCCTTCACGGATGCTCATGCTGCACCGCAACGAAAGCAACCGTGTTCGCTTTGCCCGTGTCAATCCTTTACAGAAACTGCTCTCTGTGCAAAAAACAACAGAATAAAGGCAATCCACACCACGGGGACTCAATTTCTGAAGAGCATCCTTCTCGATTTGCTCTCCATGGGGACTAGCCCCTAATTAAAGTGTTTCGTTAGGATCTGCACCACCTCCTGCTCCTCCTCGAGGAGCAGTGACGGTGTCAGCACCTCCTGCTCCGGCTGACGTCTCCCAGGCCAAGACCTGCACCCGGGGATGGACAGGAAAGGGCAGCCACAAGCTCAAGAGGAGCTGGTGGTGACCGTGAGGTCTCTGGCAATCGCCAGCTCTGCTAATTGCTTAAATTCACACATTTTTCCAACAATGCAAATAGGCAAGGAACCCAAGTGAATTGCTGGGGCAGATTACGTATAACCCTTTGCTGTGGGCAGGTTGTAAAACTACAGCCTAGCTTTTAAGAACTGTCTGGCCTCCACAATTAGATTTTTTTTTCATGTAGCAATTTCCTAATTAATAATTTCTCCCCTTTGAAGACTTGAGTTACTTTTTTTTTTTTCTGACAGCAGCAAAATTATTTATCCCATTTCCTCACGTAGAGGTTCTTTGTACATTCTAATGAACAACGGCGAGAAGAGAACAATATGGGAAAACACACCAAGTTACCCCCTGCCCAGATCAGAGAGAAATTTCTTATCTTTGACACCTGCTGGCAATTAATCCTTTGCATGCTTGAATTTGCAATTAGGAGCTCTCCTGTAGCGGGACCCAAGCATGAGATCCCAGCTGCCTCCCCGAGCTGCTGGAAGGGGCCAAATCCTGCCCTTTTATTTCACAGCATCCAAAGAGGAACTTCTCTCTCTCGTCAGTGTTTAAGGGGGCACTTGGGCACACACCAGGTTGGAACCTCCATTTTTATGCTCCTTCACGTTGACAGGAATATATCTCTTGTCTGTGGGGAAAGATGAATGTCTTCCTACTAAAAAAATTTGGATCGGGGGGCTCTGTCAGCACATCTGGATCAGCCCAGCACCAGGCACATGTCCTTCAGCCTGTTGGGCTCGCAAGCAAAAGCCTCTCCTCCTCCACCCGAGGTGGGGACCGCTTAAGTTATCCTACCTTAATTCCCAATTTTTCTGCTCAACAGACAAAACCAGCTCAAACTTACCTGCTCCCTACTGAAGCTGACTGATGGAGGAGCTTTCCCACTTGTGACCCAGGAACTCCTCCTCCAGAGGTCTAACATGTAAAGCTGGGAACGGCTACAATAATTACATTTGTCAGCTGCAAATTTATTTTTTTTTAGGCTTGTCCTAGAATCTGGAATGCCAAGAAACCTTCTGTAACATCAAATTAACAGGGATGGAAGCCTCTGTCCTATCAAGTACTCAGTGCAGTTTTTCATTCCAGTGTTTTGTTGGAATAGAACAATGCTTCCATTTTGCCCATCTGAAAATATTGCTACGCTGCATGAAGTGAGTCAGCTGTGCACAGCTGAATAGAAATACTGCATGGAAATACTGTAAAGAATATTGTTCTTTGAAGTACTAGTAGCATTTGAAAGCTTTAAGGAATGGCATTTTATTAAGTATTTCAAAGGAACTTTGGAGCTTGTATTTCTTATTTTGCTATTAAAACCGGTAAGTTTGAAAATTAATCACTATAGGACCTTTGATGCAAAAAAAAATAAATAAGTCTATGAATGAAATAAATTCTGAAGGCTATTTTCACACTAAGTTATGGTAAAACATTCCTTCCTCTCCCTTAATGCTCAGAAAGCATCTTAAATATTAGGAATAATATTCTGCTAAATACTCCAAACCCCCTATGGCTCCTTGAATTCTCTTCCATTAGCACACTATGGTATTTCTCACTGCTTTCCAGTAACCTTTAAATAAACTTTTGGGGTTGCTAATTAGCATGATAAACAATAGGTTCCCATTTCATGGGCAATTTCATGGTCAAGCAACCCACCAGAGACAGGCTGCACGCTCTGCAATATTCATATCTGCAGCAAGCATCAGAGCATCTCTGTAACTGACATTTCCTTTCAGCAGTATCTCTAGGAACACGTGGCCATGTATTTTTGCTTAATTCCTGGTACCAGAGACAAATTCTTTCATCAGCACGCTTAAGATCTTAGAGGAGTTGGTCTCACACAGAAAGAGAAAGACACATTTTTTAGGATTCCCGGCAGCAGGGACATTTGGTGTGCTGCAGAGGCACAAGAGACATTGCACCAATGTCAAATTTCTTATTGTTCTGTTCTCGGGGCAAGTTCCTTTTGTCTCTTCTCAATTAGACTTTATTTGTTTTTATCAGAAAATTCAGTTTGAAGTTGCTCCACAGACAGGCTAGAGGTTGTTGTTTTTTTTTTTTATTTTATTTTATTCTTTTTTAACATTTCAAGCAGGAGAAGAAGAAAGGATTCCTGGTATTATACATAAAACCAGACCCTGATTTCCCAGACACTGGGAAGGCTGCAGGTACATGGCCGGAGCAGTGTGCATGCCTGTGGGCAGTATTTCTGCCTAGCCAGCACCACGAAGCTGCCTGCTTTCCTCCCAAAAAGCCTCGGGGGGCT
>NW_009699727.1:46486-47952 GCF_000703405.1 Apaloderma vittatum
GGGGGCGCGCCGCCCCCCGGCCTGCCCCCCCCCCCCAGCCACCGCAGCCCCTTCCCGCAGCAAGGGGAGGGGGGAACGCCTCCTGAAACTTCACCATCTTGCTGTTGCAAGTTTAAAAAACAACAAAAAACCATTAAAAAAAGCCCAAAGAACGCATCAAGCAAGCGTTGAATACACAAGGAGATGAAGGGAGCTGCATGTCTCCCTGCAGGGCACCAGGATGGCTGGATGGGAGAAGCAGGGGGTGAAAAAGCAAGTAGAAAGGGCAGGGTGAGGATGGGGAATGAGCACTTGCTGTTGGTTGGGGAGATTTTTTCTAGTCTCCTTTTTGCCACCAACCTCAGGGGAGGGCTTATTTGAGGGTAAACAAACTGCTGCGCTCACACCCCATCCCTCCTCACCATCTGTCCTCCACGTTCTGGGAGGATCTTCCGCACGTGGACATGGACCCCCTCCTGCCGTGCACTAGTACTAGCGCTAGGGTGGTGGCACAGACTCTGCTCCAAGGTTGTATCACCGATTGCAGAGCCACCAAGTCACAGGACAGCCGAGGCTGGCAGGGACCTCCGGAGATGGTCCCACCACACCTCTGCTCAAGCAGGGGCAGCTACGGCAGGAGGGGACATCTTGCCATCCACCCCACTGGCCCAGCCCCTAATTCATGTCGAAAGGCAGCCTGCCAGCACTTGCTGGTAAGTCAGGTTAAACAGACGGCTGCTTCCTCCTTTGGATCTGATCATCTTTGCCCTCTGCTTCTCGTCCCTGGCCAAGCCAGCATAAAGGAGCTGGACATAAGGAAACGTAAGTTCTGTACTTTGAGCAAGCACAGAAGGGCTGAAATGGGAAGGGTTTGGTGTCTCACGTGGGCACAAGGGAGGAACACAAACAAATCTCAAACGCAATGAAGGCGATCCATGCTGATAACAGGGTTAAGAGCTGCAGGTAGAGCAGGGGACACAGGGCAGGTCCCCCCCATCTCCAGCTTTACCAGCCTGTTGCCATAGAAACCTGTCAAAGCTCCACAGCCTCAAACACCAAAAACCTCCCCTGATGCCAAGGAAACCCACCCCTCCGCACCGTGGGTCCACCCTTCCTCACCCCAACTCTGGCAAGCAGAGCGTGGATAGCTGCAGAGTGCTGAGCTCAGGCAGCAGTTTGCTAGGGGCTGACATTGTGTTATTCACTTTAAGTGAGCTACAGGCAATCTTTCATTTTAAATCTGCTGGCCCATATGTGAAAATAACATTATGCGCATCATTTTCTCAGAATATACTCATACCACAGCGCACTAGACAAAGTAAAGATTACATTGACAGAAAAGAAATACAAAAATATTACAGGAAAATCAATAAATACTTTAAAATCTCATCCTTACTTTGCTTATGCAGGCAATAAAGTTCTCCGGAGCTCTGAAAGCAGGTGCGGTGTAGTGCTGAGCTGACCCTGCTTACTGCTGGTACTTTCTG
>NW_009699727.1:47979-63809 GCF_000703405.1 Apaloderma vittatum
TGCTAACAAACACCAGAGAGAGAAGCTGAGGGGTTTTATAACCCAGGCCCATGTTAATCAACAATTAGCACCCATGTGAGCAGCTCTGAACCGGCCCCTGCACTGGGTACTGCCAGCTGTGATGCTGCTCAGCCTGTAGGGCAAGCACAGGAACCCCCCAACACTTCCCTAATTGCTGAAAGAAGTGAACCTCAGCTTGTTTCACCCTTCTCAACTGGAGGTATTTAGTGCCACCTCCGCTCTGCAGCTGAGGAACGTGTTGGGGGAGTGGGCGGGCTGGGGGGTACGCCGGGTTTCTGCCGCAGACCTCGGCTGCCAGACTCATTGGCAGTGCAGGAGGAGCTCCTCCTGACGTTAAATGCTTTTATATAGGCCAGGTCTCTCTCCAAAGTGGGTCCAGAATTAGGTTAGTAAGTCGATATTTACACACAAGATGACGTGCCCTCGTTTTCCGAAGTGCTGAATACTCAGCCCAGAAGTGCCCCTGTGGGGCTGGAAACTTTATTTTCAGCACCTCGTTTTATAAAAAGCCCATCTGTAACAGCTAGCTCTAGCTGCCGTGTAATTAATTCCAAGTTACATAAGGCATTCATGAATAAGCATTATTTTCCATATATTAAACTTGCAGTGACAGGTCTCAGAACTGAATTGGTATCTGAGGTAGGCCTCAGAAATTATCAATTAATGCTCCTTGACATTTTATAAGTATGTTAATTTATATTAAGCCTACTGCAGATAACTTTGCATAAGATAACTTCGAGCCTCAGTCATAAACTAAAAAGACTTATGCAGTTCAGGAGCATTATGGCCACCCTTTATCATCTTTTTGACATAATGCACATTGTGTATGCTATGCAGTGAAGATAAACACATATATAAGGCAGGCAATTACCTCGGTTCACACAGGGTATCATGTTTATGACCACTTGCAGAGGCTTAATACAATTCATTTACTCTAGGTGCTAGGGTAAATACATCATTACAAGCTCACAAGCCAGACTATGAGAGGCAGGGATCAAGATTTGCTGCTGTCCCACCAAGTCAGCAACACCCTGCTCCGTTCGAAAGCGGTCGATGGTGCTCAGGGGGAGGCTGGTGGGCTTATTCCCATGCACCAGTACATAAAGGGCGGCTACCAAGAAGATGGAGACTCCCTTTTTAGGAGAAGTCATATGGAAAAGGCAAGGGGGAGTGGGTAAAAGTTGCTCCTGGGGAGATTCCAATTGGACTCCAGAGGAAAATGTTTCCCCATGAGAGCAATTAGACATTGGAGTAGTCTTCCGAGGGAAGTGGTGGATTCCTCAACTCCAGACAACTTTAAGGCTCAGCTGGACAGGGCGCTGGGCCATCTCCTTTAAACTGTGTTTCTTTACTTTAAAGGATTGGACTAGATGATCCCTGAGGTCCCTTCTGACCTGGTAATCTATGATTCTATGAAAGATCTCGTTCACTGGAGAGGTGGCAAGGGTTGTCTCCAGGGGGCCCATGGCAGGAGATGGTTTTGCAAGAGGCTGGCTTACCTCTGGCAGGGAGACTTCGCTTCCCTCAGCCTCACGCACCTACCACGGGCTCAAGAGGACGGAGAGCCAGACTCCACATGGACTTGAGCTCGGGTGTTCGAATCCTTGGGTTAATGATGAGGGGGTGGCTTCCCCCAGACACTTTGCCCATTGAAATTTCTACTAATGTCGGTTCACTACATACCATTAACCAGGGCAATTAAGGGCTAATTACAGCGCTCCTTACAGGTGGAGGGTGGGCAGACAAACGTGCCGCTTGGGTTTCCTGTCCCCGCGTGCCCGCTCTGATCCGATGCGAAACGGGGAAGGCAGTAAGGAATCAAATCAGGAAAAAAATATTTAACCTCACAGATTATGAGAGGATGTATCACTCAAAATGCAGCATTTCCCAGATTCTCTGTTAAACTGGTGTCAGCCTGTCTGACTTGAATCCCAAAGCCGTGCAAGCTGTACAGACTCGTATCTGTGACTTGACAGCACAGGGAGTTTTAGAGGAATGTTGAGTAAATGTAGCTTTTGAAAGATATTTCCAGAAGTTGGAAACATTTGGGGGTTATATCTTCAACAATCATTGTCTACTCTATTCCATAACAAATACGAGTGATTACTTTAGGAGATAAAACAGATGCAATTTTTTTCTTAAAAAAAAAAAAATCATAGGGAGTGATAAGAATTGAATTACACAAACACGGTGAGAAAACCAAAAAGAGAAGAGCTATTCCACAAGACACAGAGCCAATACCTTGATATTGTATCACTCTGGGAAAGGAAAAAGAGGGGATAAATTAAGCACTCCTGTAAATAAGTTTTAAAGCAATCTGATTACAATGGCTCCCACTAGCACCATTCCATGGCAGCAAAGAAGAAAATCAATAGTGAACATCAACATTTCCATTTTATTTAGTAGTTTTGTACCTCAGCCATGAGAACTTGCTTTTCACTTATGGTCTGGCCAAGGGAGGACCACAACTAACTCAGCTAGGACTTCTCCAGTTGACATATCCAGGAGTTGCTCATTTCTTGATTAACAAAGAGCGACATGGCTTCAAAGGCGGTGTAATTATTTTGGAGAAAGTACAAAGCTTTTAGGACTTGGGCCTTGATTTGACTAATGCTCCTGGAGGATTTGATATAATTTAGTATTTAATGGTCATCTAACATCAGGATGCTCTTGTCTTAATCTATCCTCGAATATTAAAATCACAAAATAAAGACTAATCCTTATTTCCAGTGGTTTAAAATAGAGGTGAAGTGGAACTCAGAACCATGGTCCCACATACCAGTGGCACACTGAATGGACACTGGGCTCTAGGGTTGTCACCTACAGGTCCTCCCATCAGAGTTTTCCACCTGATATAAAATACACGGAAGTCAGAGCGGTGCAGAAGTTGTCTCAAGCTGCCCCTGCAGCAATCCACGCCTCAAATATCCATCGATTTCCATGTCCATGCAGCTGCCCACATCTGGGCAATGGTTTAGTGCATTCATCACTCAGCCAATGGGGATTGCAGTAGAGGGTTTCTGCAGCTCATTATAACATCACTGTTCTCATGTTCCTAAGTATGACAGAAATTATACCAGGGAAAAAAACCCGAAACACTGAAAATCTGAAATTTGCCCATGCTGAGGCAGAGCAGCCTGGCCCTGTTTCTCTGTGAACACAGGGAGGTTGGAAGCAATAAGAAATGACTCTTTAGGAAAAAAGGTGAGTGACAAGGAGAGACAAAATATGCCAAGCCTAAAATATGTGCAGGACCAGCTTCTGTGATATTCCTCTTCAAAGCCTAGGAATGGTTTTCTTTCAGAAAAAAAAAAAAAAAAAAAGGACAAAAGACTATAATGCTGCAGCACTGTGGTTTCATGAAACCAGATAAGTGCGGGTCAGCGGAAAATTCATGCCCTTTTCCCAAAAGCTTGCCTAAGTACCTGCTAAACACTCGGAAAAACAGCTTTGCAGTTTTGCTGGGCTTGCGTGCTGTCCTGGGGGGGACCAGCAGAAAAGGCAGGGGGCAGGTTGGAGCTGATGGCCCCCTCCCACGGCGGTGCTGCAGGCAAAAGCAACAAAAAATGAATGTTTTCCTTACAATCGTTGCAGATTTTCCTAACCCGATGTCCTCTGGACCACCTCAAAGGTGGTCTGAGTCTGCCGAGCCTGGGCTGAAGCAAGCCTGTTTCATCACACGGAGACGACCACGCTGTCTCATGTGTGGGAGCAAGCAGACCCTTCTGAACAACTAACAGGCAAATAATTCACTTGCAACTACAAATACACAGTCTTGTGTAAACTCACAGAATAATCTTACGCTGCATGTGAGCCAAAAGCAATAAATGCCCCGCGCCATGTCATGACAATAAAGCTAACGCCCCTGGCTTGCTTCCTCAGAGAGCACAGAGCTTTTTTAGCTCAAGCATTCTTCAGCAGAATTTCGAACGAGTCGCTTTACACTCTATAAAAGCCCTGGCACCGCGTCCGTTGAATGACGTGGCAATTTTTACACTCGCCATGACCGCTGGAGTAATTTCCTTCTGCGCGAGGCCACGCTCCGTAACACAGTGCAGCTGGAGAAATCAATATTATCAGTGCTCCAACGCCAGCCCGTGGGCTGCTTGGGCTCTGACACAACCCTCTCCAGCTCCTGCAGAATATATTTCAAACATAACACGCTGCTTACCTGGTGAAGCCATGAATTTGTGACAGGAAACCATCCAGGCAGCGTGTGCTGGCCAGCCGAATTCTTTGAGTGAGGAGATAACAAACAGAGCGATAATGTCAAGAGATGCTGAGAAGAGTTGAGCCTAATAAAACCTTCAGCCCTGGGGCGGAATACGGCTGAGACTAATGCCTCAGTAAGACTGGCATTTGTTTCTCAAACATGGACACTTTTCATCATGGTTTAGGATGGATTATACAGATCACCTCAAGGGTAACAACATGAATCACCTCCCAGCGTCCTTGGGTTTTGCTGCATCTCTATTTTTGGGAGGAGGAACAGAAGGTTTAACAAAATACTTTTGTTTATTTCTTTTTTCCAATGAGAAGACAAGAACTGGTGTGTTCATAATAAATGGATATTTGTACCGAAAGCCATTTATTTGGAGATGAACTATTTCCAGTTTTCAGGGAAAAAAGCCCCTTTTTTCCAGATCCCATGTCTGCATTTCATGGTTCCCACTCTGTCAACCTTTTTACAGTCATTTCCCCCACTGAGAAAAACTGATGGGAAAAAAACAGCATGAGAAAGAATTTCTGCCCAGATTTAAAACCACAGCACATTAAGAAAAGCACTCGGATTTTGAAGGGCAAGTCTTTTCAGACAATTTTCCAACAGAAAAGGCAGGGGTATCTGCAGAAGGTTAAATACCATCAGTGTAACCAAACTCTGTGTCTTCACCAGTTTTATTGCTAGTTTTGTCATTGCTTCATCTGTCTGGATTCAAACCCAGACAATTTCAAAATCTGGAAATGTACCAACCGAGGGCCGCTTGGCTTCTTTCAGAGCAAAGAGAACTTTGAGAGCTGGAGGTCTGAGACCTGCTGGGCTGTCTCAGCTGCAGGAGATCCCAGAGGGCTGGAAATCCTGGCAGTGACTGGGAGAGGAACGAGCTGAGGGTTCCAGACCCCGGGGCACCCACCACGCCGCCGATGCGCAAACCCTCTTTCTGCACAGACGCGGACCTGGTGGTACCGATGCTTTGGCTCCCATCCACATCTAAAACATAAAAACCTCCAAAAATTGAGATCTCCACCTGATCCTGCCCCACAGCATTGCAGCTCATTGTCATCCTCCCCGCCACGGGTGCTGGTGGGAGGAGAGGTGGTGATGCGGGAGCGATCGGGAGGAACGGATCACAACAGACAGCAATCTGGAGCCCGTAAAAACAAATAGCTCGTGTTTCACTGATTTTGATGTGGCCGTATCATTTGTGAATTATACACCCAGCTATTTTTCCCGTTAGCCATTATTCTGTCAGGCGATCGGCTGCCAATTCCAGCCCTCCTAACCATATGCACGGCTGTAAACCCTGAAAGCAGCTGTCTCCAAAGCGAGGCAGTCCAGGAAGAATAGGGAAACAAATTACATAAAAGCAGATTAACTTCTCTTCAACTTCCTTCAAAATATTTCTTCCCCACAGCCTCTGTAATCCCATTTTTTAAGGGAATTTGGTCTCTTTATTTGTTATACTTATCAGTGTGACTTGAATTTAAAGCTTTATACTTCACGTTTCTGCCCATGGACCTGTTGCAGTTATAATCCTCAGTCTTTTTCAACGGTGGGAACGGCTCTCTGAGCAGTTTTCAGCCTGTTGCACTGACTCTTCCCACAAGACAAAGATGGCCAGGGCACGCCTGGTGCATTCCCTGCCCAGGGCAGTGCTGGAGCCCTCATCCCTGAAGGTGTTCAAAAAACGTGTAGACGTGGCACTTTGGGACACGGTTTAGCAGTCATGGGGGTGTTGGGTAGATGGTTGGACTTAATGATCTTAGAGGTCTTTTGCAACCTTAATGATTCTACGATTTCATTGAGCAGTGACAATATTCAGACAGTCTTGGGGGGTTTATTGCTTTTCCTTCTGATTTTGGACTGCTTGGATACGTATCTGTCACCATCTCGCATATGGGCAGCTGAGGCACCAAACCAACAGTACCTGCCAGACACGGGCTGCGTTTAACCACAACTGACAAGATGGAAAGGCATCATGTAAGGACATTTCTAACAAATACAGTACTTCACAAGGTCATTATTTCTTCCTAATGAAGCCAGATTTTTAGAAGAGACTCTTAAAATAATGCCAAAATGCTTCTGCGTGCACACAGGTCTTCATTATCTAGCTTAAATACAACAAACCCAAATGTGATGTACCCTCCCACATCCTCTCCTTTCTGTCACAACACTTTTATCTTTCTGTCTGAAAGATAAAACACGGGGAGAATAGTTTACCAGGTGCCTAAATGTGTTGGAAGTATCTCAATGGCAGCACAACCACCAGCACGATCCCAGGGCAGCCCATGGCAGCAGTGAGACCTAAAATTAGGGTGCAGACCTCTCTCTCCTCTCCTTACCCAGAGAAAGATCTCGGGGCTTGCAGGAGAGCGGCTCTACTGGCCTGACCCTGCCTTCCCTGGACCATGGGCAGCCCGGGCTGCAGCTCCAGTGCCAAAATCCCACCAGGAATGGTTCTGTGCAGAGGAGGAACCCTGAGGAAGGAGCTGGGCATCCACCCCATTCCAGTGGGCTCAACGCTCCAGGAAAATCGCGTGCAATGTAGGCGGAGAGGAAGACCAATCCCTTTGGGGAGAGCAAGAGATCACAGAACCACAGAATCATTGAATGGCCTAGGCTGGAAGGGACCTTAGAGAATTAAAAACTGAATGAGCTCCCTGTGCCCTCTGCAATTAAAGGGAACTTGAAAGAGTTTCAATTTGGTGATATCATTAATTTCCCCTCTTCCTCCTCCCTCCTGCTGCAGTTCAGAGGAGTCCTTTTCAACTGTTTATTGACTGTGATGAAAGACTGAGCCAAAGAGACCATAAGAAAAAGAAAGTTTGAAAAGTTTTCAGCCCTTTCATCAGTGCTTTAAACAACGTTCAGAAAAACATGAGACAAAGACTGTATTAGAGAGAAATACTGTAATTAAAGCTGCATGCAGTGGGCTTTGCTGTCCAAATGTGACTCGAATACTTGCGGCCCTATGTCGTATGAAGATTTAGTTTGCAATTCTGTCACAAACAAGGCTGTTAAGAAACACATTTAGATTTTATCCCGTTATGTCCCTTATTTGCTAAGGAACAAAAATACTTTGGTATACTATCTAGGTAGGAACCGCAGCATACTCTAGTTTAAAGACAAAGGCGTGTGCACAGAGCACACGTATGGCATGAACCCAGGGATTTTGGGGAGCACGGGATCGCAGTGTGCCAAGCACATCTGAAATAAAACCTGAGTGCAGGGCACCCCACGCACGGGCAGACCCCATGGGCTCTCATCCCCTTCAAGGAGTCAGTGCCTGTCAAAGACCCTGCAGAAATATTTTTCAACATGTCCATCTTGTTCTGCTGAAATTTCCATCTCACGACCACACCTGAAAAATTCTGCCCTGTGTTTCTTTCCCTGTAGTTCCTTACATGGTCTCGTCCTGTAGGTGGAGAGCAGCTGAGTTTTGTAGATGCTGGGAGCAACAAGGGGATGGGTTTCAACACCAACATAGCTGGTGTAAAACGCCCTTGCCTGGGTCTACTCAAACACACACAAGCCAGCAGGAAGAGCTGCCAAATCTCACTTTTTGTGACTCTCGAAATGGAAGAAATCCTCAGAAATATCCCGAGCCCATCAAGTTTCCTGGGCACAGTTTGCCCACGGAAAGGATCGAAGACTTCAAACAACTGCATTTCATTGGCACAGATGGAATCAAAGCCGCTTTCAAAGTCCAGCCACAAGGCAGTGACAGTCCCCGATCAAAAGCGTGTGGGCAAACGCATGTGCTTTGCTCTTACCGGAGCTTCATCGTGCCACAGCTTCGTTGCCATGGCAAGAGACGAAAGCCTGATGAGGGATTACTCGCTCCTGGACACGATGGAGGAGAAGGCAGAGCCATGCACTCCATGGCTACTCAAGGGGGTCAAGACTTGCAAATAGTCTCACAATTACAGTCTCCCAGGGGCTCACAATTACAGTTACAAAAGGAAACCTCCAGAACCACAGCCCCCATCACCGTGCTGGTGTGAAGACGCCAAGTGGGGATCCCTGGGGCGAGGCTGCTGGCTGGCCGCGAGCTGGCAGCCCGTGCCAGCGATGACCATCTGGCCTGCCTTTGGGACCTGCTGGAGACATCTCCTCCAAGTATTAATTTTTGTTGAGTAAAGCTTTTCTGACATCCCGTTTCCACCTGCTGGGGTCTGTAAGGCCACCGGCACCTGGCATTTGGCTACCGTCCCCAAATTCACTACTAGCCAGAAACAGGGAGGACGAGGGAAAAGTGGGAACTAAAGGAGATCTGTGGGGCAGGACTGAATGAAGCAGGAAGGGTTAACATGGTAATCAAATTAGAAAGCACTCCTAATTATTTCAGCAATCAAAAGGAATGACTCACCTTCTCAGGCAGCCAACAAACACCAGCACAGACATTTTCCTTGTTTATCTTCTTGCCTTCTCAGTCTAGAAGGAGAACGTGGGGGATCCCACTCCTGGCCATCTGGCATTAGTGTGAAGAGACATTATACAGTTGTCTCAGTATCTCCCTTCTGGATGATAAATTGACACATTCTCATGATCTTAGATTTGTGTTTTGTTTTGTTTTTTTTTTCCCCAGGCTTTACTTGCTCATGACTACAACCCCAGGAGATTTGTCCATTTACAACCCCAACCTCAAACCGCTTACTTCGGGTGCCTTATTAAAACTGGTTCCCAGAGAATAATTTTTACTCAGAATTGAGAATTTTATATCCTGGTGTCATGGGTGGTGGGTCTGGCTGCTCTTGAGTCTTTCTCCTGAAGGCTGCCTTTTGCATCTGGCCGTGGTGTGGCTGAAAGCTCTGGCAGCTGACGGTGTACACACCCCACACAGCCCAGGACTGACCACCAGGGACAAGCCAGAACCTGGCTGTGTGGTTGGCAACACTGCATTTTTGCACTAGTGGCTCCTCTAGCACTACAAATTTAACCCAAACACAGTATAATTACACAACCAGACCGCTCTTGGCAAAGAGCAAGCCGAGGCTGTCCTGAAACCTTAGTAACGTGCCGAGGTCAGTCCGACATCCCTGACCTTTCAGGCACGATGCTCTCCTTGGCATCCGCAGTTGTATACTCTTGCATTTGCCTCAGAAAGACTGAAAAGAGGAAAATAAGCTCCGATCTGAGTTTGCTTCTCCTTCTCTCGTGCAAAGCTGCTCCGTAAATCGCCCTCAACGCCGCCGCACAAATGAGGCAGCTGCTGAGAGCCTGGAGAGCCCCGCACGCACGGGAAGCAGTCTCCTAGCAATAAGGAAGATGTAAAAAGCCCTCGAAATAGCTCCTCCTTCCATTTCTTTTCGGTGACTCACGCTGCACAATATGTTGTCGGGGTCGGGTGTTTGGGTTTGG
This sequence comes from Apaloderma vittatum, assembly GCF_000703405.1. Classification (NCBI taxonomy): domain Eukaryota; kingdom Metazoa; phylum Chordata; class Aves; order Trogoniformes; family Trogonidae; genus Apaloderma; species Apaloderma vittatum. The sequence goes on from NW_009699727.1 coordinate 57,581, forward strand.
GGGTTGGTTTTTCCTCTTTCTTACAGCAAAACCACTCATACCGCGCGTGTCAGGTGAAATGAGGCGAGAAAAAAAAGCGTGCAGGCGCTGCCTTCGTTTAAGAAGACAGGAGCATTCCGGGTGTCCCACACGAGCTGAATGCATCTCACAAAAGAACAAGCTCTAAGTGCTGCAATGATTTGCAGTTCTGAAGCGTTTTGCACAGCCTGGGCAGGCTAACCACGGCTTTGCACCAACACCCCGTGGATATATTTGCAAAACGGAAGGTAAATAGTTTTAAATGTGCTGGAAAAACAGGAACAACAGCACGCAAGGCAACGGAGTGAAATTGGGGTGAGGGAAGAATCATGTTGTCAGACCTGACAGGGGTTTTAGCAGCAGTAAGTGAAAAAGGAGCAGGTCTTCTGTGACACTGTTGGATTTACACCACTCACAGCCGAGCTGCTGTGAAGGACTCTGGAACTGTCCAAGATAGAAATAACTATTTAAAAAAACAAGCACACATAGCTGAATGGCCAAATTTGCTTTCAGTCCCAGGAGAAATACCTAGGCCCGTTTCTTAAAACTCTCCAAATTTTCTTACAATTTTTTTTTTTCCTGAATAATCCTCACCCTCTAATTCTGATTGAAAAAAATATCTAGAAATAGTCCCAGAGAAGAACCTTAATGAATTATGCAATGGACATATGCTCCATCAAATCTTGATGTTTACTTCATCTGATGTCACGCAGAAGATTGAAGCTTGGGACTGCGCTGGGAATGATCCCAGATCGGCAGTAGGATTCTAGGTCACATCACTTCATCTCTGCTCAGGCGTGGGAGCACCTGGGAGAGCAGATGGCTAGACAATGTAGCTATCGCTGGTGGTTTTAATTTTCCTGGATTAAGAAGCAAGTACTGTGCAAGTAGTTTGATTCGCTAAAGACGCAGAAGCAACTCTGGCACAGGAAACCCTTCCAGAGCTCTCACGACTCCTGGTAGGGCTGCAAATCTACCCACGACTCGTTCACCAGTCACTTCCCAGTTACTGTCATTTTTACCACATATCTCTAAGAAATACCCTGCCAAAATAAGGCAATTTGAAATCTAGCTTCCAACCACACGAAGCGCAGTGAGTGTGTGACTGCAAACAAGTGAGGAATAAAAAAAAAAAAACCAAACCACAACGCCGATTTCTCACGAGGAGCTTTCGGGGCTCAATTTGGGGGAGACCTTGTCCTAAGCAGTAAATAAAAAAGCATTGTCTTGGAAAAGGAATTGCTAATCTTAACACATGCCATGATTTCATTTCACAAAGTAATTATCAGTGGAAAAGAGGACTCTTTCAGAGATGGATACAAGGGGATAAACTTACTCCTAGTATTAGTCTATTGCCTTCCATAGAAATGTATCAGGAATGGATTTACTCCAGCGTGGGTGTACAACGTATCCCCACAACTTCATCCCTAAACCGCACAGACAGATGTGAAGATTATCACGAGCGTTCCTAGATTTAGAATTCATAAATGAATTCCTTGTTTCTCTATAAAAAGGGCATAGCAGGATTATGTAGAGAAAATTACACCTTCTTATGCTAAATTTTAGTTAGGAGCAGCTTCAAGATAAAATTAACCAGTGGTAGCGAATGTATTATAATAAAACAACACTGATACTAAAAAGAAAAAAAAAGGAATTACTCTCTTACTTTCACACCTATCAAATTTTAGAGGAAGAAAAAAACCTACAGTAGCACTGTGTATATTATCAGGACAGTCAATGAGACATGAAACAAGGACAAACTCCATTTGCCTGGGCAAAAAGCCCAGTTTGGAAGTAATTGCTGTAGTGGTGTAGCAGCTGCAGATATAGCCAGATCAAATCCAAAGATCAAATGCTTATTTCATTTTGATAAAAGTCATTAAAACCACAAATCAACTTACTTTAGAGTACAGTCAGGAAATAACTCTGTATATACCATCTGCACATAACTCTCCCCTAATAAATTAAAGCAGTGACAGCAGCTTTCTTATGTGAAATCCCCAAACTTATATTTCATTAAGTATCAACATATCTCATTTAGATTTTATTTAGCAGATAAGCCACTGCACCATGTTTAAAATCAGACCAGAGGATTTCTGAGCTGAGGGGACCGTCTGCCTCGCTCGGCAGCTCAGGACCAGGCTTCCGAATGCACACGAGACACCCCTCTCCCTCTGAGTCTCATGACGATGGACCGAAAGGCATGGTGTCAAGGGCTTCCCTGTAAAATTCAGGGAGCACCAAGGAACCTCGTGAAGCCCGGGCTTCTTCAAGGGTAGTCAGAATATAAGCAAGAGCACAAGAAAAAAATCAAAACATCTTTGCAGAACGTAGCAATTGCACCGGAGCAATTTAATTATCGAAGTGCACTTTCTTCAATGCATTAACTCAGTAATTTAATCAGTCTTTGGAGAGCTTTTGGCCACTCGGTACGGGGCTGCTTCAGCGGGCACAGCCTCTGCCCCCAGGCTGGTGAGCACTGGCAGAACCTCCCCGAGCATCCCAGAGATCTGCTACGGTGGCTCCCGGGTGGCAAGGAGGACTTTACAGCAGGATAAAACTTCCTACTTCACAGCAGGAGAAACCTTCCTCCTTCTGCTTCCATCGAAGTCCAGAGAGACTTCGTTAATGACATCATTCCAATACAGACCACGATGCTTCCGTGCATCACAGCTTCTCAAGGGGCTGGGATCTGGTGTGCTGCAGAGCCAGTACAAAGTCGATAGCCTTCCTATACTTATCTAGGCTTGCCTAAACTCATGCGGGCTTGTGAAGAAGAACTTAGGGCTATTTTTTTTACCTGAGTCGCATTTTATTCTCCTTTTCGGTTCATCGGAATTTAAGCGGATGATTTTTCTAGTAACACACATCTCTGTGGTTGTGCCAGAATCTGGCCCAGTTATCCACATCTACAAAACGAATTTCAGCTTTCACACTGCGATTACAGCAATCAACCTCAAACCCTCACTGCCTGTTAACTTAATAGATTGTTTTGGATGTCTAGACCTGCAATTCTCATGCCGCTAATCAAAACTTCGAGTGATCAAAGACCAGAACTCCACCTTAATAAATTAATCAGTTTTGTAGACTAGGAATCAGTTTGTTGATTTACTCCTAACACACCTCCCACAAAAGGCAATTCGCCTTCAGAAAGTCTCCGCACTGATGATTGATGGATTTAGAGCTAAAAAGATCGTTATGAAATTCACGATTAACAGAAAGTTATCAAGGTAATTTTAGCCCAAATAATGGATAGATGATGAAAGTTTTGTATCAATTCTTCTTTTTTTTTTTTTTTTTATGGTAGCTCTTTTTATATTTACTCATTGGGCAAAAAAGGACTTACCTACTGGTCCTATGTTGAGCTCCCAGCGTTCCTGGGATGGGGTCCTGCCCTCTGCAGAGAGATCACAGAAGAATTTTTTAGGGGTTGAGGAAACAAATACTCATTTTTGCCAGTCCTCTGCTGTCCTGCATATATTCTTTTAGTGAGTCTCCCTTCCACCTGCATTAAAGAATTGATTGGAATTTTTTTGTCATATAAGTGGGAATTATTTCTAATCCTCACATTATTAGGATTCTTAGCATCCAGGAATGATTTTTGAAGGTAAAGTTTTATATGAGTTTTGAAATATTCTTCGAAGAACTAATATAATAGCATAACTATTGGATTTTTTTTTTAATAAAACCCCACCAATTTGAATTAATATCTTTATATTAATGGATTCTCTGTCCATGCTAAGCCTCGAGATGTTCTTACTTCAAGCCAAACTTTTCAAACCAGGAAGAAATGGAGATACAGAAAGAGGAGGCTACAACACACAGTTAGTGGGAGACCAAGGCAAAGTTGGTCTATCAAAGGTGATGATATTAATAATGACATTTATGCTGCAGGAATTGAATTAGACCAAAAAAGAATTCATAGTAAAGATGTCACAATAACTCAAGCCAAAATGAAAATCAGTCCAAAGGCATTCAGTCCTTAATTAGTTTGGGAGTAGTAGATTAAAGATAAACTTAGAAAAATTGGTGGAGTGACTGGCTATTAGAGGCACTCAAATGTATAATGTCATGTTAGATTTTGCACTTTTTGATGCTTTTAGATGAGACTAAGTGCAAAATATTTTGAAAAATACAGGAGCTGATTTTTTTTTCTTTCTTAAAAGATCAAATGTTTTTGCTTTTAATAAAACCAGTGACGATCACAGGCCTTGGTTGTTGACACTGATTTTTCTTCCTCAAGATGCTGAAATAATGAGCTGCCTGATATGTGGAAAATGGCAACTCTGTGTGCAGACAACATTCAATTTATGTGTACTACCTTCTGAGAATCAGGGAGGGGGAAAAGGGGTTTACTGACCACACACAATAAGTTTCTCTCTTAGTGTCGGCTTTTTCTGCACAAAACATGTGAAAGGAAAAATGAAGCAGAACGTTCATAAAAGAACCAGGAAGATTTTTAAGCTCCGTTGATTGATCTGTGTGTGTTCGCATCCAGGGAAGAAGAAAAGGAATCTATGCAAAGCATCTTGCAGTCACCAGTAAATGGATTGCAAAGCCGTAGGACTCTGGTAGAGCTTTTTCAGCAGAGCCCTCGTGTCCTGCCTGGCTCCGGGATGCCGACGGCTGCTTCCCACCCCCACTGATGTCAAGAGCAACCTCGCGCTGACTTCCAGCCAAGCTCACAATGTAATATATTGACCAGGCAAAAAGAAAACCCAAACACATAGGTCATTCCAAAGACCTTATTTTATGCTCTTATCAAAAGAAGAGACCTGAAGGAGGAAGCAAGTTCGTCCAGACAAAAATCATGGGAAGCCACCATCTCTGATCAGAAGGTTATCTGTCCAACATCTCTGGGTCCCTCTGCCTGACTGAGGCACCAGAGCAAGTCGGATAAGCGGCCCATCTTTTATCCTCCAGCAGTGTTCACTTAAAACAGAAAGTAGGGAAAAATCCCACAGAAAAAAAAGATAGTAACGTACTGAACCTTCACCCTGGGATGGCTTTAACATCCTGTTTTGATTTCACGTAGTTTCTTCTATTTTATCCTAAATGGAAGAGACTCAGCAGATTAGGGAAATCCAAAATTAGGAAGAAAATGCATTTAGTAGAAACATCCAGCCTTACATAGATTGTAAATAACCTAGTAGTAATAGCGGGGACTATTCTGAGAACGTTATTCAACTATATCCCCGCTTTAAACAATTTCTGCAACAAACCCTATCTAAAACACGAATGCAGCAAACAAAGGAAAGCAGAAGCTCTCCCTGATTTGCATTCAAGGTGGTTAACTTGCTGGATTGACTAGTATTTGCTTTTTTACTGTGAACTTCATGCAATCATAGCAAGATTCCTTTCTCATCGAAAGAAACCCCCAACAGCCGCGCTAGATTCCTGCCTGCACGCCGCATCCCCGTGAACATCCACAGCGCTTCGCTTAAATAAAAGCAAACCTTGCCTAACGTTACAAGGATGGTCGTGAAGTTCAAAAATTCCTCTCTCTCTTTGCCCTTACCCAAGGACAGAGATATCATCCTTATCTTTAGGGCAGCTGAAAATGCTGCTCTCAGCCTTTCGCAGCTCGGTGCATATGGTGCTCCCCACGCCATCTCCCGCCGCCGTCTTTCTGCCACGTTCCTCGCTGGCCTCGGGCTTTCTGTACAGGTGCTGCAGCAGACTGCTGCCTCGCTGCTGAGCTGTGCTGTCGTTATTCACTCTCCCTACACTTCTCCTTGGCTCAAGTCGTGCTGTTTTCCACCACACTGGATTGTTAAACCAAAGTACGAATAACATTCTTCCAAAAAAAAAGAAAATAAAAGCGCAGTGTTAAATCAGTTTGGCTTTTCTTTGGACCTTCCCTAGGGTCAAATAAAGTTGGAAGGGTTTTTTTCACCTGTATCTACACACTTTTCATTATGGGAAAAGAGTAGATTGCATTACATACATCAGCAATATGAAAGGGTCTGCTGCTGTGAATTTTGGAGTACTACTCCCACAGCCAGTGAGGAGGGAGTTTTAGTCTCATCAGCGCATAAAACATTTCAGTTTCTTCAAACTTCACTTCATTTTTCACAGAATCACAGAATCGTTGAGGCTGGCAAAGCCCTCTGAGATCACGGAGTCCAGCCTGTGCCCCAACACCCGCCATGGGCCAGAGCAGGGCACCAAGTGCCACATCCAGCCTCTCCTTAAACCCCCCCGGGACCAC
>NW_009699727.1:63949-94010 GCF_000703405.1 Apaloderma vittatum
CCCTCGGGCCCCTCTCGGCCGGGCGCCCCCCAGCCACTGCTCCCCCAGTCGGTGGCGCTGCCGGGGGTCATTGTGGCCAAAGTGCAGGATCCTGCACTGGGTCTGGTTGAACTTCATCCTGTTGGCCTCAGCCCATCGACCCAGTTTGGTCAGGTCCCTTATTAGAAGCAAGAGTGATTTCTGGGTGAGTAGCTAAACCTAAGTGTCGGTGGGTGGGTAAAACATGCAGGGAGGTCAGCGTTTACACTGATCTCCTCCAGGTTATGTCTTCTCAGCAGCTTTGTTTGTCCAGGAGGTTTAGCAGGATGGAGAAAAAGACAATTCTTCTGTCACGAGTAGGCAGGGAAGAGGGCAACCACGGCAGATGGCCGAGAAGAAACACACAGTGGCTCGTGCTGGATGACTGGCTGTCAGCATTTCTGGAACATTTCTGTACACAGCATCAAGTTGTCTCCTGCCTTACACATCCCCTAATGCTGTACTCAGGGAGTGTAAGGCAGGGAAGAATTTTGCCTGTAATATATAAGTGGCATGTGATTACTTCCCCAGGGAACTGATCCGATCTAGAGCACCGGCTATTTATAACACATTCTAAGACAAATTGCAAGGCAAAAGGGTAGAAAGGCCATTCAGAAAGGCTACATTTGTGGATAAAACTGGAAAAGAAGTAGTATAGCTGTGGATTCCCATACGAAATTACCTTCACAGTATGCTGTAATTTTTGAATTGTTACTAAAACTGTGTGTTTCTTTCTCACAGCTAACTCACAATGGGCAGAGTAATGCCACACAGCCAGAGCAAACCTCCCTGTTGTACGCCCAGCAGCCCAAACTTGAACCATTTCTTCCCTCTTTAGCTTAATGGACTAGTTAACCCCTGGATGAGGTGGCCTCATCCACTGGGACCCCTGAGGCGATCCTACGGCAGAATGGCTACATCAGTCCAAGACAGCTGATGCCCGAGCTAGCTCTGGTATCACACCGGAGATGCTGTGAGACAGCATCGCAGCTGTGACAGCAGCCCTGCAGAGTCTCCTCTTGAGGCAACCCGCTGGCTCGCTTCAAAACAGCAGCTCGTACGGACAGTCGGACGGCAGAGACCAGCAGCAAACAAGGGAGCGAAGTGCTCTGGCAACACAAATGGGCTCTGAGTCATTCCTTGGCTCTGGTCTTCACATGCAGTGTGTCAGTCAGAGCTAGCCAGGCTTTGGAAGAGCTTTGCAAGGAGCAGAGAGTGGATAAACATCTCAAATATCCTCTAACCTGCTCACTGTCCAGTTTTCCCACGGCTCAGTCCGGCCTGTTGCTGCAGTTGCTGTCAGCCGACTGCGTGGCACTAAACAGGGGTTACTGTGCTGGGGTGAGGGCACTGGAGAGTTTTCATTCAAAAAAACCCCTAGAATAGTCGAGGAAAGCTCAGTTTAAGCTGGTTCTACTGGAAAACATCTACATTCAGCCTGGAGAAGAGGAAAGACCAGACATTTCCGATCATTAATTCTCACAGATACAGATTTTCGCGCATTCCTCATAATAATAAATTAGTGTCACCTTCCCCTCGGCCATGTTCAAAGTGGGCAATCGCAGGAGAAGGTGGTTGTGGGGATGGAAATGAGTCGGAGGTCCCCAAATCGTGGGACACACACTTAGGTCTCACCCAGACTCCTGCAGCCAGAATGGAAGAGGTGTCGTTTCAAAAAGAACGACACTTCCTTCATTCTCCCCTTGTTTTTTCTGGAGAGCTACGAGCGTTCGTCCCTTTTCATTCCCCTTGCCAGCTTTTATCAGCGGAGAAAACCATCAAAGAATGACACTCGAACAGAGAGACAGCTTACCTGCGCCAGCAAAGCGAGACTCAAAGCAAGTCACTGCACCGACTTCTTATGATGAAATATTGATGGAAAATACTATAACACAAGAAGTTTAAAATCACTCAGTGCTTTATACACAAATCTTTTTTGTTCAACTGTAGCCTAGTTACAGATTCCTTTTCTAACTGACATATGAATAAAATTAACTTTTCAAAAAAGGCAAACATATCTTCTGAGAAATTTCAAAATAAACTATTTTTTTCAGTTCACAATTTTAAAAAAAAATTCTTTTTTCCATTTGTCATTTGCAGCAGTAGACTGTGAACCAAAGGGTATGAGAAAGTGTTTTCATATTCTGAAGGCATTATAACTTTTCAATCTTCTTTTTCCTGTGGCAAAAAAAGGAAAAGGAAATAAAATAAATTGGAAGAAGAATTTTCTTGCACCAGAATTACTCAAAACCCTGACTGATGTTTTTCTAACAAAATCTGAAGAAATCCAAATGTTTTCATGAAACACACATTGGAACAACACGTTGACAAAATAGTTTCCCAGTCACAACTTATCACCAGGTCTACTTAACATGGTGCGTACCTGTTCATCAACCTTGGCTCTAGAGTACCAGAAGAGCTTTGTTTCACCAAGGTGCTTTTTTTCAGAACAAACTTTACATATCCCTTGAGGTCTTTGCAATGGCTTTACGGGGCTGCATAAACCCTCTGCTTCTCTTAGATGTGCGGAATCGACTCATTCCCTAACCCCAGGGTCATGGTGGAGCTCTGCTCTGCAGCCTGTCTACCCAGCCTCCAGAGGTTTCTCGGTTGCAGGATGATGGGTAAAGCTGTGGTACTGCACCTCCAGGTAACCACAAGGTAACTATTTAATGACACAGTTTATTTGTTGACCTAGCCAAACTATGCAGAGTTCTAACTAATTGATAAAAAGCTGAAACTGCCAAGGGTGTGCCCCAGTTTTGCTTGGTCAGCTTGGACCCAGAAGTTCTAAACCCATTGTCTCTGGCACGTTGTGTAGAGTTTAGTGACCCAGATGAAGAGGAACCAGACCACGAAATGCTGCTAAAATGAATTTGGCAAGGTTATGTGAGTAAAATATCACCGCCTGAAGCCATGCCACCTTGCTGGGATAACATCCAATTTCTAACGTCAAGCTACATAAACCTGGGTAATGAGTGAGGAGCACCTGGGTGGCCCAGGAAGGGGCGCTCGTTAGCCAGCACGAGCATGCTGTTACCTTGGTCAGAGGCACGCTGATTTCTAGCCAGGGAGGGACAGCTTACCTTTGCACCAGTGCCTTTTGGATGAGTGGCAAAACCCAACAGGACAGCTAAAATAACTATTGATCTTGTTGTGGAGGTTTCTCACATGTGCTTTCCACGGCGTGAATATTGATCACAGACCTGAGAGTCCTTTTGGGCTCTTCAGGAATAAAAGGAGCCGTACACCATCCTCTAAGCTGTTTCAAGAGGAAAAAAAAAATAAATCTGTGCATACATTGCAACCACACAGGCTACGACTGAAAAGAGAGAAAGGGTGGCCAAAGCGGAAGACATCTCTTTCTCACATAGTATATGCCGACTTCTTCCGCTGAGCTCTCTCTTTTTCTCAGTTGCGCATTTTATTGACAGACGCAAAGCAAGAATAATGAACTAGTGATAACCCTGGCACAAAGGATTATTAAACAAAGCAATTATTATTTTTGTGGGCATTGATTTGTATGCCCTAGCCGCAGTACAAATGAAAATGGTAGCTTAGATAGATGACCTTGCATGCTAAACAGGTGGTCAACCTGCTTATCCCTAATACCTGGCCTAAATACACTTACAGACACATTTACAGGTACCTCTGTATACTTTATATACTTACAGATCCACTCGCAGATTTTCTAGGTAATTAATGGCATTTGGAGAGAAACCTAACGCAACCCAAACATTAAAACAGGGCTGCTCTTTTGAAGAGAACAAATCCTGATCAGACATCATCCTTGAACCAAGGACTCCCAAACACACACAAAAATGAGATGTCCAGGCACAGACAGAATCGGCAAGTAAAAATACATGAACAGAAGGGGCTTGTCCTGAAACACCTTAAGCAGTCTATAATAAGGATGAGATTTGCTGGCCTGAGAAAGAGAGTAGGCTGGAACAGGAGGATGGGTTTTACATTTTCCTGCAGGCACACGACCACAGACCTGTCTGCCATCAGCCCGTGGTGACATCCAGAAACTCTGTCCACAGCCTCTTGGAGAGCTGGAGCCCATCCAGAGCTGCTGATCAGCATCTGCGAGGAAATAAACTCTGTCTGATCCCAAGAACCAGGCAGATGCGAATTTTAATTCTCATCTTCTGTGGCGTTCGTCTGGCATTTAATTTGACGGCAACTGCTGCATTAAGGACTGTATTAACCCAGATGGAACTGCAAAAAAAGTAGTGAAATTTGTCCTCTTGCCCCAGTGAAACCAGAGGGAAATTTCAAAGACTCAGACATAAAGTCCTAATTTTGCGGCTTCCCAATGGCAAATAGGCAGCACCCATTTTTGCCTCTTGCTTTCCTGGTGAGTAATCAACCAGCTCTTAAAAAGAACCATTGGCCTCTCCAGTGTCATGATTAATACTCAATCCCTCCAGACCATAAGCTCAGATAAAACACCACAAAGGGCACACACACAAGAAGCGATGCGCCCACGCCAAGGCGAAAACAATCTCCAGGACTTCCAAGAGGAGGCTGATCCATATGACACTCAAAAGCCATCTCCTATGCTCTAGGGATTTAACTATTTTCTGAAAGTAAATTTGTTCCTATCGTTATTACTGGTATAAAGCTGTGAGGTTTTTACTTCCCCCCCCCCCTTTTTTTCAATGCTAGAAATAGATTAAACTGGCATTTCAGGATGCTGAGCTGCAGTTTCAGCTGAGCTCTGTGCTTCACAGAGATTTATCAAAAATGACAAGATTCAACATCTAGGAGATGTCTCATAGTGCCCAGGAGCTCAAAGAAGATGCAGCAGTTCCAACAGTAACCGGAGAGAAAGAAGGAAACTGTTAGAAAAAGAACCATAAGGTCCTTGAAAAACCAAAGGTCGGACGCGGACGGGAAGATGCTGATCAGCACTGCCCATCAGTGGGCAAGAAAGAGTCGCTGCATACCTTCTCTAGATGAAAACACAGAGAATGCTGCCTTTCATTTCCGCTCCAAGGGCTGTTACAAGCTTCCTCGCGGTTACTTGTTGGAGCTTCTGAGACACAGAGGTTTTCTCCTGTTCCATTTGCAAACAGTGTGGGATTAGCTGGAAAGCGATGAGTGTCTACTTGTGACCATTTCTTCTAGGTTAAGCTGTCACCGGAATAGTAAAACATAATATTCCGTAAGGGCATTCTCTTTTTCACGCATGTGCATGTAAGGCAGATTATGATATATTTGAAAAAGGCTAAGAAGAAAAAATGGAATATCTGGGCAGTAAATACTTATGAAGCACAAAATCATTCCTTCTGCATAATCAGCCTTCACTCAGACAACTCGCTCTCTCTAAACTAATATTTATGGTAGAGAATCACCTTGCAGCCGGACTGCAGCATTTCCACTAAAACTAATACAATGCAGGTGGAACAGAGACTGGATTTTACCATATCAGAAGCAGCAGGATCCTTTCCCTGCACCAGAGCAGGTCTAAGCGTGCCCTGTGCTGCTGCAGAATTCCTTCTCACACAGAAATAAAACACAGAACACCTTTGGCTATTTCCAAAACCCAAAATGAGCCAGGTAGGATTCTGCAGCAGGAGACTGGCTGCCTTTTTCCTCTTGATTCCTACAATGAAAGTTACAGGAAAAGTTAAGGATTCATAAATGAAAGTTAATTGGAAATACCAACATGTGGTGCTCTGTATTATCTTTCTATCTGAAAAATTTTTATTTAGCAGCGTCGCTCTCCTACACGTAAATGGCAGATGTCCACGTGGTCTCTCACCTGGACAAACAGTCGGCACTCTCAGCACATTTGGGATCCTCACGTGCTTGTCTGCAGCCAAAGGAACGCTGCTCCATGTTACACTGCTTGCATCTACCTCTAATTTGGGTGTATTTTAGAAAGGGCTTATTCCAAGGTTTCACACAGTAATGGAGATAACATAGAAAAACCTCAGTGTCATAACACATAAACTCAACCACCTCTAGTCCACCCCAATATTTCATCAGTTACTTGACACGCATAAACTGAGCTGAAGTAACTAGACCTGTAGACAAGGGCAGTGAGTAAGACCACAGCAAGACAGGAAAGCACCCAGGCTGCTTCTAATAAATCAACACCTGTAAGAGACACCCCTCACAAAGCAATAAGCCCCTACAGCAAAAAGGAATCGGAAAAACAAAGCTCCTCAGTAAAAGAAGCCCTGCACCCAGCTAGGGCTTTGTAGGTCTCCTAATTCCTTTACAGAAGTTAAAAGCAAATTCCTCCATGAAGAAAGAACACCACGGCCATCCTCCTATCCCTCCCACGTGCCAAGACCTTCTCCTTTCCAGATTTGGAAACAGCCTGAAGGAGTTAGGCTAATCCAGACGAGAGGGAAATGGAAATAACTCCCGAAAGACCTTTGGGAAAGCTTAATCCAATCTTCTCTTGTGAACTAGATATTATTCCCCTTTTACTTGCCTTCAGTGGTGATAAACTGCAGACAAAAGAGATAAGGGACTCACACACCTCACATTTAACCACTCGCAGTAAATACACTCCTCGCTTTTGCTTATCTTACAGCCTAGTATGGATTTCCTTTTAGCAACCTCCCGAATTACAATCAAATTACAGTTTCAGGGCCATTGAATTGCATGAGTTGCAATATCTTAATGGGTTCTGTTCCGGCTCCTCGGGAGGGACTTGTAATCCCTGTCTTCTTCTATATTTCAGTGAGACTTAGGGATATGCTTCACTGCCATGCAGAATAGCACGGACCTTAAATTTACCAGCCTAAGTACCATGCAAACAGTGCCTGGGCAAGTGAAGGGCCTCTTGTAAGAAAAAATTTAATAGCGTATGTTTCTTCTCTTGCCTTACAGTACAGGGTTGGAATGGCACAGTAATTCCAAAAACGCAGTCAGACATTTATTCAATTTGATTTAATGGCAAGCAGTCTATATGCCAGGTGTCGGCTGCTCTGCAAACTATCTGAAAATAAATGAAAGCATTAATGCTCAGAAATGGTGCAGCGTGCCACGTTCCTCTTGACACGGCTGACAGCATATTTCTTAGAAATGCTTTCATCCTACAACAAAGAAACTGTTGCTTTGTTAGTTACGGGCTACACACCAGAGAAAATAGAGTAGCTGGTCTATAGCTTCCTTTGCTGCACGGAAATCAACTTCTGAATGATACAAACGTTTAGGTAACTGAAATAAGAGGGAGGGAGAATAAACGCAATCCGAAAGTCCTAAAGAGACGTCTTGCCAGGACCGATTGCTCTCCCCTGAATGCTGAAGGTCAGGACGGTGTCCAGGGCAGATGTGCTGACTCACCAGGAGTCCGTTCAGATGCACAGCTGCTCTCCTCCTCCTCCTCGCTGCCCCCTAAGGTTCCAACACAAAAACATTTTTATATTTGTATTACACAGGACGAAGCTAAGAGCACTGCGTCATCTCCTCTCCTGTCCTGGCTGACACAGTAAGATGGATATTCTCCAGCCACAGGTATATTCTGGTGCAGCCAAAATGTCTGGCACCTTGTAGGGACCCTCTGGTCACGATACCCAGTTGTCAGTGCAGCCAGTTACTTCTTCAACTGGGCAGACTCTGGGGAAGAGGCACTGAGCTGGCTTGGGAAATCGAATCTTTTCGGGTGTTTAATGCTGGCTTCCTAATGAGTTTCAATAAACTTGTCGAGTAACTTTTCCCTCTCTCTCCCCCAACATACAGGTACTGTCCTGCACTTATACCGAGTAATAACTTCTTCAGCAAGGTATTTCCCAGTCCAGTTCAACGAATGCATGAATAAGCAAGTAGATTAAGGGATTATTGACATAATCGAGTAAGAAATGAAACAAGGTATTAAGATTTCGAGATTATACTTTGGAACAGGGGATGAATTATCTGCTGGTGAAAATAGATTATTTTTGGAGGGTGCATATGACATCTCCAGAAAAAAAAGATCACAGTAGGTCTCTCTGAAAAAGTCCTTCATCGATAGCAAAGCAGGGCTATATAAATAATTAAGAAATTCTGCTTAGAAGACAAAGAATGTAGAAAAACGGCTTCACTTTCAATACTGCCAGTTTTCCACCAGTTAAAATAAGTGCCACCCTCCCCCCCCCTCCCCCAAACACAGAAGAACTGGAATAAACTGAGCTAATTTCAAAAGTTTGTTGGTTTGGATCAGCCCAAGAATCTCGCTAATTAATTTCTAATAACCTCATTCTGCACCTTGATGTCCAGCAGCAGGTCAGGGCGGTGGGTTTCTGCGCACAAACCCCTGCAGCTACGACTCCAGCCACCTCCATCCCTTACCTTTAACTAACGTACCCATATTTGCAATCTTTAAAATAGAGAGAATCACCCTTTTTCCTTTTAGCACTGTTTACGCTGCGATCACTTCACAGGATGTTGTTTTTATGTCAGTCTATGACAAGATGCCTCCAAACACTAACAGAATCTAAAGCATTAGCAGCAACAAATATTTAGGCTTTCAGTTTAATCATGATAACACAAAGGCACGAAAACTTGTCGGTGTAATTCCAACGGGAGGTTTTCTTCTACACACAAAACATCTCACAGGTGCCCACTTCTGTTAGATTTCCTCACACAGACATTTAACAACCTTCAAACAAACCGAATTCATAATATTGCCAGATGTGTTCATTTTTCTTTTCATGGGAATAAGGCATGAAAAGTCAAGGGGTAGGAGGTAACAACCCAAACAAGAACAAGTACTGCTTTGTTGGTTTGAAAGTTTCAAATACCCTGGGCTGTTTCAAATTACAGACATTTTTTTTTTTTGTTTACAAAATGGCCCGACAAGGATAATCAGAGTAGACAAGCCTGAAGATTCTAAATGCTCTTTGTCAAGCATATGGGCTAACATCTATTTTTTTCATTCTCTGTTTTTCAAGGGAAACACAATTGTATTAGGAGCAGTATGTAGGTGGCTCATTTTTCCCTTCTCACATTGCCTTTGACGGCAGTTTGAAATAACATTCATCAAACACTATAAAAAAGTTGAAAGAAATTGATTAAACAGGCTAGGAAGAAAAACAAGACATCTTCCCAGAGTATTTGGATCATTCAGCCACACAGTGCTGCATATTGTAATGTTCTGAGCAGAAAAGGCAGAATAATGCTTCACCTCTTCACAACTATGAAACGTCGCATTTGGAACATCGCTGTTGGTAAAATAAGTTCTGAAACAGAAGTAACGAACTGCCCTGTCAAAGGTCTGCTCGGAACCTGACGCAGTAGCTCACCGGTGTCACTCCTGCCCCTGGTCCTTGCAGCAGGTCCCGACGTGGCCAGCACAGCCCGACAGAGCTCAGCAAACGGTCGCTGAGATTCCTTCACCCCAGCAGCTCTGCTCTGGGGCGAACCGAGCTCCTCAGGCCCTCCTGATATTCTTCCTGCCTTTTGGTATTAAGGGTTGAGAGCACAATTTAATCGTACCTCATTAACCAAATCTGCTAAGATTAAAAATCGCTTTTGTTCAACAGCATTTAAATTATCATTGTGCAGTTTTTGTGCGCTGCAGGGCCTGTGACAGCTCTCTACCCGTAATGAGGGTTACCCACGAGCTGTACACTATTGCACAAACTGCCATTCCCACTCCGTGCACTTCTACAGGCTCCTCTGCCCCTTTTTTTGCTTCTCCCACTACACCCACCTCAGTAACTGAGCTACGAGGCCAGTGCCCTCCTTATCCCAAGCTCTTATTTAATTACACTAGCAACACCACCAGCAGAAGTGGCACAGTGCATTTATTTGTGACTTTTCCCACGGAAGTCGGAGGCAGAGCCCTCCTCGTGCTGAGCTGAGCAGGTGAGAAGCTGCAGGACCATAGCTAGAACCTCGCTTGGTCACTTCAAGTCCACCAAACCCTGGTTTTCTCACCGAGTTCCTGGTGGCCTCCCCATATCCAGCCAAAATAATCAGATCAACTTAACACTCACATCAAACTTCCAACACACAGGGTCTAAAGAAATCCTAAAGCAATGGGACGCTTCAGCTATTCACCAGATTTCCATGTATCTAAACCAAACAATTGCTGAAGTCCAAAAAAATGGTTATGATAACATATACGTAAAGACGCTCATATCTGTTTCTGACTCCCGGGGGCCTCCCAGTTACTTTACTGAAAGCAGTCCTTGGGTAATTCTTAATTTCATATTTGTATTATCTGTTCCTCAAGGTAATAACAGAGGAAAGGCCACAGATAAAATGGCACCAGGTTCCACTCTTCACAACGAATCTGCTCGGTCCTAAGAAGCCACGAGGAAGGGATTAACTGTGATTTGTGCAGGCAGCTTCCCAAACACATGGTTAACCCTGCTCATTAGATGCTGGTTTTACACGAGCAATGGCTTGAGCATCTACCTGTCTTCCCATCTACACCTGGTTTAAGGGCTCCTAACCCTTACCAGCATCACTCGAGAAGAGAAGCAAGCTGGTCAGCAGCGGTGCATCAATGGGACTAATTTGCCCTCAAGGACAGGATGGAAGGCAGGAAATCTGGATTCTCCTTTTCTGTCTCCACTGCTACACTAACTCGGGCAAGTCTGCTGAAGCCAGCTTACCAGCAGAGCAACCTCTCTTCTGCACTGCAAGGAGGTGGGTGCTGGAGGTGAGCACGTCGCGGACCAGGATCGGATCCTCTCCAGTGCTCCATCACTCTCTGTAAAGCGAGGTGGGAAATGTTCTTTCCAAGAGGGTCTGGAAGATTTAGTCTGTAATTGCTTGTAAACCACTTAAGTGGTAAGTGATACAGAAATCCAAAGCGGTAATTGTAATAGAGGCTTGAGATCAATCTATTTTTGGCATGTTAGACATACTTATGGCCTTGAGTCAAAGGCAGTTACTGAAAACTGTGGAGTGTCCAAAAAGTGATAGAAAAAAATAGTTTGATTAAAACCATTCCAGAGGCAAACCTAATCTTCAGAACACTCTCTGAGACCTACTGTTATGGCCTGCAGACGAAACACTCTGGACCATTTTCTGGTCACAGTAGGAGACGGAGACTGCGGAAGACCTGTGATAAGCTTTATGTCAAATAAAAGGTGCTCCAGCCTTGGATTCCTAGGAAATAAGTGACGAGAGGATGTGTTTCCTCTTCTGCTTATCCCCAAAGCAAAACTGTGCCAGGAAAGTCAGTGAGTAGAGGTGATGGGAGCCTGCCAAGAGGGGATGAGGTCCCCAGGGTTGAGCTTTTCATCACCCAGGACTCAGAGCTGGGTCACCAAAGATCAGCTCTCAGGTTAGGTTTTGCTCACCTGCCTTCAAGTGAGCAGTGACCAAGAGAA
Source organism: Apaloderma vittatum (assembly GCF_000703405.1). Classification (NCBI taxonomy): domain Eukaryota; kingdom Metazoa; phylum Chordata; class Aves; order Trogoniformes; family Trogonidae; genus Apaloderma; species Apaloderma vittatum. The sequence continues at coordinate 75,256 of NW_009699727.1, forward strand.
GACATTAATTAGTGACGGTGGCATGGAAGCCATGGGCAGAGTGGTATTATTCAGTATTATTCTCCACATCACACAGTGAAACTGTGAGGGTGCCAATACACCAGGAGTAAAGGACAGAAACACTTGGTTTCTCTCTTCAAACAGCACCAATTTGCTGTTAAGTACTAGAAATATTTTCTTTCCCCACAAAGTTACAACTTTTCCAAACTTTCCATCAACTTTCACTTCACGTAGCCTCAAGGTCAAGATTACCCCTTACAAAAAATATATATATAAAAAAAAAATCAATCTTTTCCTTCCTATTTACTTTGGATTAGTGGATGTTGTGTCAATAAGGACAAATGAAATTTGCAGGCCCATATAAACTCTTGCTGCGGTATGAAAGGTATTTTTTTCATACAGACTCTCCATGAAATATAAAAGTGACTGATGCCACAATATGGTTTAATTATTTCCTTCATAAACTATCAAATTAAATTTTAAGAAGCTGGAGATGTTATCTCTTATTAAATTGAGAGTGAACTCAGAGACACAACTTACTTTTAATGAAACTTTCCACACCAGAAAGCTTTTTTGTAATTTTAATCACTTTCAGCAGCCTGACACACGTAATATCTTCCTGAAGCTTCTTGTTTTCACGTTATGGCAATGAATTCCCATTTCATGTGAACCAGTAAGAAGTTCCCCATCTGCAAGCTCTTTGCACCCAGCACTGCTATTGCCCAAGTCCAGCCCAGAACAATAATTACCCCTTCTGAGCCACACCATTATACATAGAATATTTTATCTGGGTTTTTCTACTCATTGGATCATGAAAGTCCCAAAGAGCGGCGTTGAGTATCTCAACGATGAGCACTGCAGCACCAGGTGAGCCACAGCCTACCTGGAAAACATATACATTAGTCAACAGCATATTCAAGGGGAGAAGTATTTTCACTAATTTGAGCAGCAATACAATCTCAAATTAGCCCAGTAGAAACAGAGAAAAGCGGGTCTGCGAGCAGTTGGCCTGTAAAACTCCATGATCAAAACATGGCACACTTTGGGGACAACCAGCAAAATACAAAAAGGGCAGAAGTCACTCGATCATATTTTTGGATTGTTCCTTAAGGGAAGAAGAGCAGAAACAGAGACGAAAATGTAGCAGCTGGTAAAAACCATAAAGAAGAATTAAGACAGAGAAGCAGAGAGAAGAGGAAATACTGAAGTCGCCGGGAGAAAAAAAGAAAGGAACAGAGAAAAGGAAAGAAGACTCTCAGCCTGTTGCAGTTTTCACAATTTCATAAAATGTATTCACGGGGCATAGAGAAAGGAAAAATAACCTACAAACCACTTTCTGCTGCAGACAGGAGCACACGAGTTCTTTACTTTCTCATTTCAGGCTCTGCCAGTCGGTGTGGTTCCCCACGGCGAGTCCCTGACCTCCCTCCCCTGTGCCCTTGTGCAACTCGTTACAGCTGATTTCTTAGCCAAGATCTTTTTGGTCGCACAGTGATGACCCCACAGGCTGGATTTCCACATCCTCCTTTAAACCAATAATAATACCTAAATCAGATCATGAACAAACTGTCACTCATCAAGTCATGGACAGAAACACCAATTTTCCCAAAAGGTATTTTCTTTGTCGTAAGTGGTAAAACATCGGTGTACTTTTTCTTACTTTTTTTTTTTTTTAATTTTATTCAGGAGCTAAAGTGACTTTGGGCAGTCACAAACCAATTTTTCACTGTGCTCTGAACAGATGGTTGTTCCAAGAATACCAGCATCCTGGCAATGTCAAACAGACCTGACCTTCTCAAGCAGCGCTGCAGACTTTTTATTAAAAGCAAAGAAACAAAGAACCACTCACATATTTCCAAATTTTTTCAGGATTATTAACACACAGCCCATGGCGATGGACAATGCAGGCACACGCTGCATTCAAGAAAAAAAACTGAAATTCAGCCGCAGAGAAGCAAGAATGGAGTTATTGTGCTATTTCAGTGGGAAGCCCTCCACACCATCTCCAGCTCACTCTGCCCTAAGGAGAGCTGCTGCGATGGGCTTTGCCCACCCCAAAGGAAAAACTCCCACCAGCCCACGAAATACCCCACTCCTAAAGTTCAGGGATTTTTCAGCAAAAGTCCGATTGTAATTTCTCAGTTATAAATAGCTGAAGTTACCTACAAGCCTTCAGCAATGGCTGGCCAGCACAGCTTTAGGGATCCATAGTGACGGAGCTTTCGGAGGGAAGGCAGCTCATTTTTTCCTGCCTTTTTTTTAAAATAATCCTATTTTTAAAATCATTTAAAATATGATCTGTGCTAACTTTTTCAGAAATCACAGAAAAAAATCAAGTCAATTTTACTGCACTGTCTTCTGTTAAATCTCTATGTCCTCAATCTCAAGGAAGACAGAGGCCCGTTACCTTCCTGGAGACAATTTTGGTTTTTTTATGATATGTGAAATAGTTTGTACCCGTTTCCTGTCCATGAAAAAATAAAAAGTTCAGTGGACAGCGCCCAGGGAGCAACTCCTGCCACTAGATCAATACCTCATTATGTATTAAACACGTCCTTAGCTTCCAGTTGACAGAGAGTGGCATAAATACCCACGCTGTCATTTGGGGGATGTTGTGCAAATTACTCACTTGGCCTCCTTCTAGGAGCAAATGGAAAGACGTCACCCTTCCAGCAAGTGCCGCCTTTTGCCTCTGAGATATGAAATTTTGAAACGAGTCCAGTGCCAGCCAAAAAACCACAAGCACAGTGATCTCAGCTGGCGTCCCCTCAGATGAGCAGAGAAGGATTGCAGGTGAGATGGAGTCAAACAGCCGAAGGTCTGTTGCGTTTTCATGACAACCACGTGTGAAACGTGGTCGGGCTCCAACAGCCCGACTGCCGAAGCGCTGCTTTAATGCAAGAGGCAATTACAGACTTAGGAGGTGTGAGCGCTTCCGAGCGAAACCCCGTCAATTTTGAAGGGAACTGCGTCCGAAGTGATGAGACCACCTCGGAAAAAAAGCCAAACCCAGCGCTTCAGTGCAAAGCTTACGGCTCCACACGAGTCACCCTGGGTGCTCTCTGGCTTTTAATGTGATTGAGAACTGCTCTGACTCAGAGGTTTAACTAATTCAGAGCAAAGCTTTGTAAGCGGGGAAGCAGTAACGAGAGGAAAGGTCTGCTCAGGAGCTCAACGTGCCTCCAGCAGAACATCTTCACCACGGGCAGAGGAACGCATTACCTTCTCTTTTACACAAGAAAGAGCTCTATGGAAATAAAACAAAGGCACTTCTGCCGAGGGACTACAGGGGAAAAAAAAAAAGCAATTTAGGTTTAGAAATATTTAATACACCAAACTGTAGAAGCTTCTCTAGTGTATGGGCAGCAGATATGTTCACCAATAAACCCATATTCAGATACGGGGTATTCTGGTTCTCATTTCTAACTTGGAGATAGCCCAATCAGTAAAAAAGCAGCCCAACAGTCCATGCTATGCCTAAAAATCAGCAATTTTCCCTCACTGGTATCTCCAGTTTACCATCATTTAACGCTGAACGCTACTTTCATCTCTTAATTGTTTAATGATTGGTGGAAAAGCAGAGAAACAATGAACCTCTCACCCGGTGCGTGGGATAATGAAACCATCGAAGCATTGATCCAGACTCAACTAAGTGGAAATTTGGCCCTGGAAGTATTCATCACATTATTTTTTCTGACTTCACTATTTTACTTCAGCTGTCAGAGCAGCAATATGAAATAACATCGTATATTCATGGTGCCATCTGCATTACAGTACAAAATCTCCTACCAATCAATGCAAGTGTCCAAAGAACACTTCCAGTTTGTCACAATAACCTTCAAAACTTGACAGAAAATCATGCAAATTATTTCTTTTGGATCGCCGTGTATCTTGTGATTATTTATACTTTGCCAGTATCATTCTAAACAGTTTCATTTGTGTTTCCCGTACTTCTCAAAAGAAAGGTTGAATTGACAGATTAAAACCTGCCATAGATTTATTTTTGCACTTTGTGCCTCTGTTTTGTATTTTTGGACATTTAAGAAACCCTGGTACGACTGCACTTGGAGAACTACCAAAAAAATCAGTGTGAAAAGGCTTTAAACTGACATGTCTCAGAATATCAATAATCAAGCTGCTTTGCTGAATTCTACTTTTTCTTTTTTGTTTCCCCTCTTTTATAACAAACTTTAGATTTTAGCAGGAACAATTACACTAAAAAAGCACAGATTTTTTTAAATCATAAAGCACGATGACCCCACAGACTTCCATTTGATCCTTTAAAAAAAAAATCCAACAGAAAAACTCTTTTAAGGAAAAAAAAAAACGAATGCCAGAGCTCTGGATTCCCTGAGCAAGGTTCTCACTGGTTTTACGAGTCAGGAGAGAAGCTCATAAGCCAGTTACTGCAGAGGTTGTTTTCGAGCTTGGAAAGGCTCACCCCGTGCGTGTTTTCAACGCCAGACAGTGACTATGTCCTCCCTCGGGGAACATCTGGCCAGCTGCGAGGCCCCCAGCTGCACGCTGGGGCTCACCTGCGCGCCGGAGCAGCGCGATGCTCAGCCAGATGCTCCTCGTGCCTTCTGCCTGTTCCTTCAGTGGAGATCAACTGGGGCTAGAAGGCATTAAAGCTCCCAGGAGAAATACATCCAAACTTGTAAACAGGCTCATCCCAACCAGGAATCCAAGCAAGAGCCTGATCTGTGGAGCTCGGCCGACGACACGGAGCACAGCAACGCGCTCGGGGCGAGAAAGCAGGTCCCTGAGCTTCAGAAACAAAGCATGCAGCGTTTGCTGAATGTGTTTGGTATTGGGAAATGCAGATTACACTGCAAGTCTATAAAAAGCTCGGTTTGAAATAACAACCGTAGAGCTTCACAGGGGATAGTTTGCTAGGACAACGGGCAGACTACCGAGATGCGCTTGTAAAGGTCGCACCATAAGCAATTGTCTGCACAAATCTGATGACTGAAAGCTGGTAAGCAAAAAAGTGAAGGAAGTAGTCAATACCCATTATCAGCCAGAAAAACAGGACACGTGACATCATAAAAAATAATTTAAAAAAAAAATATCATTAGTGGTGGATGTGCTAAAGAAACCCATGGGGAAATTCTCAAAACTTTGAGAACAAACCCAGCCGCTGCTGCTTTAAATCAGAATTCTGCATTTGCATTAAAAATTCATCAAAGTATTTATAGCCAAGATTAAAAAAAAAAAAAACAAACCCCAAAACATTGGTGTTAACGACCTGTTGCGAATGGTTTGTGTCAGGAAACACCTTTTCTGAGAGCTCCTGATCCTGGTGATGGCAACGGACTGTGGAGAGCCTGGAGTGCTGCTCCGTGAGGTGCTGCTGGCAGATGCTCCCGGCTGAGCTGGTGCAGCGTTGCTGCAATGCAGCTCTTGTGTAACCACCCCCTGCGCTGGATTCGTGCGGCAGCTTCTCCTGGCTGGCAGGACACGGCACAGTGCCCAGGGAGGGAGAGCCCTGGGTGGGAAGGGAATGCCCGCAGCACGTGTTCCCCCACCTTGCTAAAATGAGCCAGCCTGTGAAATTCAGATATTCCACCCAAATGCCACCGTGCAGGAAGATACAGTGACCCGACCCAACTGGAACAGTTACTGCCTCTTGGCCTTAGGCTGATCAAACATTGAATAAAAACCTCTGATGCTTACCAGGAAAATAAATGCTCCGACCAGCAGAGTCTGGGCTGCTCCCCGCAGCCCGGCCAGCGCGCCTGGTACAGCACCGGAGAACCTTCTGGGGAGCAGAAATTGCAAATGTCAAGCGAACAGGAGAAACTGGCCGTTCATTCAAAGGCAACATACCAAAAAAAAAAAAAAAAGGCAAGAAAGGTGGCATTTGTCAAATTAATTATGCTCTACAAATCACCTCCTCGCTCACTTTCCCTCGAGCCTTGTGGCCGTCGCTTCCTGACCTCGCTGCATTGAGGGGTGTTGGGCTGAGAGCTCCCAGATCTACAGGGAGGACAGATGGAGGCACTTTTGGGGTCTGTTCCTGCCACTCAGCAATATATTTGGACTTTACCTTGGCATACGCCAGTGGTAATGCATCAACAATCATGTGGAAAGCGCCCAAGACTGGTTTGGGGTTTTTTTGGTGATTTTTACTATCTGAGGTGCACAGCATCGTGCTCAAAGACAAGCACCGCAGACAGCTTTTGACTTCAGGCAGTTAGTTTGGAGGGTAAAAGATCACTGTGAATAAAAGATGGCCTTTCATCAAAGAATCATAGAATGGCCTAGGCTGGAAGGGACCTTAGAGACCATCAAATCCAACCTCCCTGTCATGGGCAGGGACGCCACCCCTCAACTAGACCAGGCAACACATGGGGACCGAGCGGGAATCGAACCTGTGACCTCGGTGTTGTCATTGTTGTCAGCATCACACTCAACCCACTGAGCTAACCAGCCTTCCGTATGACTATTTAATTTTTCATCTGTTTACTAAGAGAATTAGAAAAGTTAAGAAGAGTGGTCTGTGAAATGAGCAAAATAAGGTATCTCCTGAACTTTGAAGTTCTGCTTAGTTTTGGTTGACTTCTCATGGAGTATCCCATACATCTATTCATTTTTTCCAACCTAATTATGCTTATAAATGAATTCTACTGACAACACATTCTAGGAAGATGTTAGAGCACACTCACATACCATAAAAAAAAAAATATCTATAATTAGCTCTGCCCATTGCATAGCAGCGTTGTCCTTTGATTACGAGACTTCTAAGATTTGGAACTTAAAGCTTCTTTAGAGCAGAACTTGTTCCAGCTGCACAAAATTGTTCCAGACAGAAGAATCCACACATTTTCACTCCCCTACTAGACCTGCACCACCAAAAATGTAGTATAGCAGCTAAATTACCAAAAGTTCTACCACAAGATACACAGTTTTCTAATTGAATACACTAAGATACAACCGATCAATAAAATAGAGTGCACTTAGAATATATAAGAAGATACCTTTGCATAAAATATATTCTCATTACAAGAAACGATGAGTGCTGCAAAAAAAATCACCGAGGTACTTTAGTGAGTGGTAATTTTTAACCAAAGACAGTTCTATGCAAATTATGGAAAGTAAATCCCTGAAGAAATAATACAATCTGGCTTAACAGTGCTGTCATTTTTAATACATAGGTACTATTGATGCTACGTTATAACTGGTGCTATACGGTGCACTTTAAAACTTCTTGCATGTTTGCCAAAGCAAAAACTTAAAAAAATCAACAGAAAACCAAACAAAACCCCCAATCACTAATAGAAAACTCAGGTTTTGAGACATTTAATAGAAGGATATTTCAGTACATACACATAAAATTCATATATTTATAGATTTCTAATTAATGACCAACGTGAAACATGCTGTTAGGGGATTAAAACCTATCTTAAAGAGGAACTTTAGGGGCTCTGTTGGTCACGATAATGTGCAGTCAGTGCACGTCCTGATCTAACAACTCCTGCGATCAATGGCAGCTCTTGGATAAGGTCCACAACACCTCTTAGAGCCTAAGCAAGCTTGACCCAAGGTACTAAAACAAGTCCCTTACTTTGGTCCGATCAGTACAAGTATTTTTGGCCAAGCACACCCACAGGTTTTGGCTGAAGATGCGTTTTCTTAACTCACGCGCTTAATAAACGCGCGGTAAGACATTACTCAAACTTTCCGTATCTTTCTGTAAGACCAGATCACAACAAGCTCAGCAGCACCTCGCCCAGCCCACGCTCTCCGACCGTGCTTCCAACTTCTCCGCATTTATTTTTCTTTAATATATATAATCAGCATGTAAATTTATTCTCAAACTGATATAAAGCACTAACGAATTTAGCAACCACCTGGTAATTAGCTGTGGTGCTTCAACGTTACATGTCTCAAACAAGAGCAGTTGTCTCAGGTACTGTGTGTTCTCGGCGTGGGGAAGGATTAGTCTTTATTACTCAGCTCACCGGTCTCATTCCAATTACGTTAGCAATTTACTACTGTATATGGGACCTTTGGGGAATGATGAAAATATTTTTGGTGTTTTTTTATCAAGTTCACCTTCAGGTTTTAGAAAACGTGGTTCCTGATTTTCCTCACCGGGTAGGAATCTACAGATTTAGGAAAAATATTCCTGTGCACCGCAGGGACAGCAACTCCTAGTTGTTACGGCAACAGTCCTATTCCCCAGGGCTGATCAGACCACCGAAGCAGGAGGAAGAAAAATTTAACCAATTAATCAAATTTAACCATTTCAGAAACGACGCAAAATACCCACCAGTGCTGGATCTGCCTTTTAGCGGCATGTCCTTGGCTTAACCCTTGAATAATAACTGCAATGACAAAGCCAAGCCCAGCCTAAGCAGGACATATAATTAGGAGACAAAGGAAAAAATGCCAAAATATATATATTTTTTAACAGAGAGACTTCTCAGAAAATGCAGATGCGCACACAGAGGAACCCGTAACAGTCTGCTTAGTTTAGAAAATACAAAAGATGTAAGTAGGGCACAAATTGAATGAATCTGTTCTTCCAGTCAAGGTCCCTCTGTATCTATCTCATACCACCTAGCTCCTCAGGCACCATTCCTGTTGTGTTTCCGTCTAAATTTAAAGGTTTTGTGACTTCATTTCTAAGATTGAGATGTTGTCGGGAGCAGTGGGTGTGTAAACTGTTCAGCACAAATTAATTTTAATAATTAATAATGGGTGAGGATTTCAGAAGGAAGTTTTTGGGTGTTGTTTTTTTTTCCCCCCTGTTCTAAATGAAGTTTTGCCTGATCAGTGGTGTTACCTGGGAGGAGATGGCAAGCTTGGCTGGTTTTGCTCTTCAGATGCCTCCAAACTGACGACATATCTTATCCATCAACCAGCAATCATCTTCTTCATTCTTGGCACAGATGGCTGCATGTCAACACATTCTTATCAGAACAATGTAAACTGAAAAATATTGAAAATACATTTAGTAAAACACTTGAGAAAACTCTTACCGCACTGGGACAGTGAATTCAAATACCTTACCTGGATTTGTCTTCCAATTTACTGTAAAGTTTATTTTAAAGTTAGCAGTCTATTCTGAGTTATGATTAATGGTTTTGAAAAGGCTTTCTTCAGCTGCACATACCAACAAAGGATTTAGAATTAATTCACATCTTCTAACTTCTTCCTTAATGGATTTTTAAGGTCCGCTGCAAAGAATCAATCAATACCCAGCTGAAAGCTCTGGTGTGTAATGCATCCTGCAGTGTCAGAAGGCTCCTGCGTGAAGCAAGGTGAATTATGAGAGCCAGAATTAATTGGAATTATTTGTAGTTAAGAAAAGCAAAATAATCATTTGCATTAATTTAATTCCAGAACGCAAAGATAGCAACTTAGTCTGACTTAAAAAGAAAAAAAAAAGTACCAATAGTTGGGAGTTTTTTGGTATTCAGAAAAGTGTTTTGTGAACCTTCCCTCAAAAACTTAAACTCTGGTGCGCTGAGTATTTTCTTGTCAGGAAACATTTCATTTCCAGGGCATTATTTTCAGGACAAAGTAACATTTGCATGCTAATTGTGTACCTTGCATGACTGCACATAGTACTAATGTAACTGCCAAGTAGAACAAGTGAATTAAAGTATTTCCATGTATCTTCTCTCTGTTTTTTTCCCCCCCAGTATTTATTGCTTTTTTTTAACAGTGCACAGAAAAGTTGCCAACGACAAAAGCTGAAAAAGGGCAAGGGCAGCAACGAAGCTTTGTCCCAAGTACTCAGGGGAATGTCAGGAATATCACCAGAAAGGGGCTGGACTAGCTGCAAATTCCTTTTTTACAATATTATTCCTCTGGGAACAGGAACTTTTTTAAAAAACTTTTTGGTCACGGAGAGAAAAAACAAGAAACCATCACGTCATTGGCACTGGTCCAAACGACGAGGTTGCTGTCCAGAATAAAGACAGCAGATGTGTAAAGTTCTGAAAAATAAGTGAGTTCTAAAATAACAACAATTTAGAGAACTCTTGAGATAAAACCCCCACGAATGGCTCCTTCCATTTTTGATTTCCAAATGGAATCCACAGGCTGCTTTTCACAGATGTTATCGTTTGAAGCAAACGATCAATCAAGTTGAAAAACTACAGGTTAAAACTAAGCCACAAAACTTCAAGAATCAATTTTTCTCTGATTACCCAAGGAGGGGACAAGAACTCTTAACTTTTTAGTGCCAAAATCTTGTATGAGAAAAGGACTGAATCCACTGACTGGCAGCAAATCACCAAACCCCACTAAATATGGCATATCTCCAATTGACTTTTACATTTTGCTCACATTTTTCTGCATTTTATTTATTATGATCTCCACATTTCATTGCTTTCTGTTGGATGAGACACAGGCAAGAGTTTCCATGTGAAAAAAAAAAATCGTGTCAGTGTAACATTTGGAAGTTAACTCAAAAAATAGCTCTACCCTGAAAGATATATTGTGTTACTGATCTTATAAGCCCTACAGAGGACAAAGACCAACTGTGCCATGTCCAAAAACCACCAAAAATAGCATCAGATATTTCATGTGGGCAGTATCCACAATTTATCCCTTGCAGCAATGATAAAATACATTGAAATGTGGATGGGATCAAGCTGAAGGCCTGATCTGAAAAATACAAAGCTCTAAGGGAAAGTGAGGGGGGAAAAAAAGGAAGTTATTGTAAAAATTAGTTTCTTCTTGAAACACAGTCAGTATGTGCAAATACGATTTTTGTTTTAATATCCTGGAGTTGGTTTCTGTTATTGCTCCAGGATGCTGAAATAAAATGCATTAAATGCACAGGCAAACATCTTCCCCCTGCCTCCTCAGGAACACAGCAGCCTTGCTACAAGTCCTGAAAACCACATTCATTCTCTTTCTGGCTCATGCAACAGCTTGAGGAATAAGATTTTTTGGCCAAAGTTTCCCATTTCTGCAAACACTTAGAGAACAGGTACTGATCTCTGAATATTTGCAGCATCTGAATATTCTTTAATTTGGTCCTTTTCTATGCTGACCTGCATGCTTGTAACAGAATTAAATATTTGTGGAACACAACTAGCTTTTTTGAGAAGAACTAAATGAAAAAAAAAGGCCTTGCATATCAGCCTTTGGCTTATCGGCGTTTGCTCTCTCTCCCTCCTCAGCCTACACTTCCTCCTGTTTTGTCTATAATGCACAAAAAAAGTCTGTGTAGGTCACGTGGCTGTTAAGCAGAATATAGGTAGGTAATATATCAAGAACACATATTAAAACCAAAAGATGCTTATCAAGCAGGACTAATCTTGACACTTTCACAAGTTCGATTTTTCTCCATCGCTCCGTTATTTATCCTGCGTTAGCACCAAAGATTTTTTTTGAAAATGCTAAGAACATTTCACATAGAAGAGATGAGACAGGTAATACTGCCATAAAAATTCATCCTATTTTGCCACCTTAGCTATTCCTATCACTCTGACATAACTTTCACCCCGATACTTCGGCAAGTTAAAATGCACGCACCAGTTTTCGCTGAAAGGATCGTATACCATAAAATTGGACTTCAGAAAAGAAGAAATAAATTGTCTATTTTCCTGCTGTTTGTACTCATCTCTGCAACAGATTAGCATTAAAACACCCTACAAGGTGGGTACCCCACAGGCATTCGGGAGCGTGTTTTGGAAGGAGCCTGCACATTTTAAACACCGCTCTAGTTACTTTACAGAAGATTAATTGTCTAACGTGTTTATGTAAATAGAAAAGCGAAGATTCCTGTGCATCCTTATTCATAAATTAAAAACAATGCTTTCCTACAGTTATCGCTGTAAAGCGGAAATAGACCTTGACTAGATGTAATGAGGCATTTGTGTTCACCATAACTATAATTTACTATTACTGCTTGAAGAGCCATCAGTTCTTGTTTAGTCTGTTAAGTGACAATAAGTGCGGCCAGAATAAATTCTAATGAACACTCTTGGGTCACCTTACTGAATTTATGGGGCGTAATACAGCATTATTCGAGGCAACTGTAATCTTTGGTGCTGCCGCAAGAGTTGGAGCCGCTGATTTCATTCTTCAGGCCACACATACGGGCTGATCCTCGAGGTGCTTGTCTTTTGGATGGATGACCTCCAACTGAGCTTTGGCTCTCTGGAAAGTACCGTGCAAGGTTATTTATTCTCAGAGAAGTATATTCGGCAATACCGGAGTTGACTCGCTGCCTGGTGGAGAATCACAGAATACCAGGTTGGGAAGGACCTCAGGGATCATCTTGCCCAACCTCTCTTGTCAAAAACACGGTCCAGACAAGAAGACCCCGCACCCTGTCCAGCTCAATCTTAAAGGTGTCCAATGTTGGGGAATTCATCACTTCCCTGGGGAGGTTATTCCAGTGGCTGATTGCTCTTGCTGTGAAAAGTTCTCTTGTGTCCACCTGGAATCTCCCCAAACATAACTTCTACCCCTTGACCCTTGTCTTTCCCAACTGTCTCCTTGGAGGAAGGAGGAAGGATGGAGGACTCCAGTCCTCCACCAACCCCAACACCTCCCCAAGCTGCCTTCATCCTCATAGCATTTTGTAGGCGATTGCTCTTTCTGTACAGTGATAAATTCAGAAACAATCCTAGAGGGAAAGAACAAAGACAACTCCAAGAATGCTGGGTGTGATGAAATACTTGGCGCGCCAGTTAGGGCCACAAAGACACTGACACTGAACCATGCCTACCCTTGTAGAAGAGGTCCGAAGAACTCCTCTGTCCTCCTTATTCTCCCATAAAGATGTCAATGTAATCTCCCCTGAAAGATAAAATTTTGGAGAAAAAAAATAATTCTTCAAAATTTCAAGTAATTGCTTGAAAAGTAAATCATCTCTGATGTTTTACAGTAAATTGAATAAAAAGAAAAAAGAGAGGGGAGAGAAATAGCCAGAAAAAACCAAAACTACTATTTTTCAGAAAATATTAAGCAAGAAAACACAGGTTTTCTTGATAGCTCCCAGGAGAAAATTATTCCAGTGACTAAAAACTAAACAGAAACTCCCCTCTCCCATGTTGCCTTATTTACACACACACACAGTGGATCTTCTCTGAAGAACATCCTTCACTGAACAAAACAATCACATGGATGCACTACCTAAAGTGCTCCAGGGTTTCTTGCCAGAAAAAAGCTAAATTCATCGTAGAAATTTTGATAATGAATCAGACCAGGCGGTGATTTCTTCTGTGCTTTGGGCGAGAAGAGCAGTTCCGCCTTCCAGCAGTGGCCATGAGGGACACGAGAGCTCCGAGAAAGCCCCCGTGGCCTTCCTGGGCCCGTCTGGCTTCAGGAAAGATGCCTCTATGAAAAACTTTCTCAACTCAGCAAGAGATTTTCCTCTGTGCTGCAAGACACGGTGACGTTGGGACATTCTCTGCTCCAGAGCTGCACCGGCGCAGATGCTGCAACCAACTTGCAACGAGGAGGAGGAGGAGGGACCGTCTGTGCCCGAGCCAGGGCTGAGAGAGGCCACTTAGCACTTGCAAACCAGCTTTTTGGAGGATGTCCAACTCAAGCAGATCTCTCTATCTGCCTGCAACTTCTCTTCCAAAAATGTGCTGAGCAGAAGTTAACGAGTGCATCTTGCCACCATCTTTCGAGTCAAAGACGGCCAATGGCGGAACAGCAGCCCTCACTTAGATCAAAATGCTGAAAATCGAGGAGTGAAATCCAAAGTCTAATTTAAATAAGTGACAAAAAAATCCTATTGACTTCAATGAGGCAAGATAGTCTATACATGGAGATGACGGCAAGCCCTCACTTTTTGCATTCCCTTACAGACCGTGACACAATCTGTTCCCCAGAAATGTAAGGACATTTTGTTTTTCAGTTAAAATAATGTACTTACATAACACTACTGCTTTTCACTTTGTTGTACCTGGTCTTCACTTCAGGAGCTTATCACTGTGATCCAGATTTCTTTATCCACCTTTTGTATCTCATTCCAAGGTGGTTTGACAGAATTTGAACAAAATTGAAATGCTTCTCCAGCCCGACTATGTATCTGAGGGGAAGGTATATGGTGGAGATTATTGTCATGTTGCCCTCCACCCTCCTGAAGTATAAAACACAAAAAGGCTTGAATACAATTTTTAGCCTATTTTTGAAGGAAATGAAAGTCAGAGCTCTCTACAAGTGCCTAAAGACTTATCTTGAAACCATGAGAAAGGCTGTTAATTCTTCTGATGTTAAGGGGAGTGGGAAAGTTACACAGAGTGAAACGCGCTTCATCACACAAGCATCCATTATCGAACATGCTCTTATATTTATTAAAAATAATATTAACACTACTTCCTATTTATTTAATGCTTTTCCCCTTCAAAGCACTTTTTAGACATTAGCTAATTAATTTAATGACTTGTGATATCTCAAGTATGCCTCTCCTCGGCAAAGCTGAAAAAAGGGTTTCACTTGGAGCAAGGAAGAGAGAGTTTACAGCTGAGGTTTGCACAACTGTGGTCTCTCAAAGGTGGGTCAATACCTCCAGCACCGCTGGCCTCTTCAGAGGAACAAGGGTGAAGCCAGGGCTGTGTCTTTTTGGCCCTTTTTTTTGAACACCTTCCGCTGCAGCAGAACGAAGCAAACGCTTCGCTTGGAGCATGGCGCAACCACTCACAACCTTCACTCCCTCAAGACACGGCTACCGTTCGGGCGTCTCTCTTTGGGACTACACCTTGGCAAAGCTCCAAGGTTCAAAAGCCCAGCCAAGTCATCAGAGCTGGTCTCCACCAAGGGTGATACCTCCTTAAAGGCTCGGCTCAGCGCCAGCAGAGGCCAAGCTCCACGTCCCCAGGCAGCTCCGGACACGGCTTCCGCGCAAGCCAACGCTCTGTTGCACACAAGGTGAATGGTTTGAGATTTACCCATCCTTACCATAGCTGTCGGTCAAGACTCCCACGTACCAATACATATAATTTCTGCAGACGGAACCATTAACGGCACGAGAACCTACAGTCCCCTGCTTCTCTTGTTTAAATGCTGCCCGGCCTCCTCTCCGGGGAGCGATCAATCACTTCCCTGCCTTAATTACAGGAAGGGTTTATGGATGTAAGGACATGCAACATGCCTTAACTGCCCCTTGATGTAAGGCAGGAGCTGGAGCACAGCCAGGCTTGCCAGGCACGGCCGTCAGCTCCCGACAGACCACAGCCAGTTCCAAGGTGCAGGAAGGGGAGAGGACATTAAAATAAAATTAGTGCTTTTAAACACAGAGCTCAGCACGTGCAATATTGTGCAGAGCAGATGATAATGCAACTCTTTGTAAAACTACCTATACCTGTGCTGTTAATAACAAGGTGACATTTATAAAACTAATAAACTGCTAACTACATTATGCTTTTATTGCAATTTCTCAAACATTCATTTCCTGAAGCCATTAGAGTCATTTAAATATCATTAAACCATGGAGGCATTCGTCCTCCCCCTGCAAAGACAGATAAGCCATGGCAAAGCTGTCTTAGGTTTGGTCATGGCAGGGAGTTCCCCCTTTTTATCCCCCTCCAAGTGGGATTTACCCACGGCATGGGGACGTAGTCTGGAGAGTCCACCACGACGCTGGCACACGAGTAGAGGCAGAGCGAGGACAGCCGTGCAGGGACGGAGGGTTTCCCTGGAGGTCCACAAAAACACAAGGGGTGAAATCTCCGCGGTTGCCAGAGCACAAATACCTGTGGAAGTTTCCTGGGTTACATTAGAAAAATTACAGGGCCGCTGTGATGAGTTGTCTTCTCCACCACACACGCAGTGCTCGAGGCAATGAGAAGAGCTGACCGGGCTCAGGAGAGCAGATCACAGAATCCTAGAATCCTAGAATCATAGAATGGCCTAGGCTGGAAGGGACCTTAGAGATCATCTAGTCCATCCTCCCTGTCATGGGCAGGGACGCCACCTCTCCACTAGACCAGGCAACACATAACTCGCAACAAACACTTTTTGCTGTGCTGCAACTTTCCTGCATGTCACCTAATGTTGTCCTCAGCCTTTCTTCAAAAACTCTGGGCAGGGCTCCGCCAGCTGCCGGCGCTGGCCCATGGTCAGCCCCTCTCTGCAGCCCCCCTCGCTTACACAGCACTGACCAGGCAGACACAGCATCGCTCAGAATACTATTTTGATGACTCTGGTTATGCTTCCCTTCCTCCTCCCTGCCCAAAATTTCTTTTGGAGTCAGTCAACACAAAAGCCCTGGTTTGCTCCCCTTAATGGTCTCACTGGTCTTTCCAAGGGCACCACCTGGTTTGTTGAAGAATCCTCCAGGGATCCTTTAGACATGCTTCACACAACTTCTCCCAATCTTTTACCTGATGTTTTGCTTTCACTCAAAACTTCACTTGCTGATCAGGAGGAAGAAGCAACAGGACCTCGATGTTCAGAGCTCGACCCTTGTTTTCACAGTCACAAAGGACAAAGAAATAGCAAAGACTTTGCTTGTCATAAGAAGCCACCAGAGATGGTTTGCATTAATATTGCCTCCCTGCAGTAATGTGAAATAAACTGACAGGTGCAATGAAGGATTTGGGCACAGGGAAAATCATCATTCTTTTGACAGCTCCACAAACCTACATTTCCTTTATTTTTTTAATTGTTGGCTTGCCAAAAACTTTAGAAAACCTTGCTCTCTGCATACCACCTGTCTGGGAATTACCTTGAAGTCACTGAAGACATTAAAATATGAGTGTAACCGGTAAGGACTGCTCCTATAATTCTGAATATAATTCCATAATACCTGTATCGCTTCAATATAAAATCATTCATATAAACTGAAATCCATTTGACAATACATACCCAAGCTATTCTCTCTTCTATCATGTCCTTTACACCCAAAGTTCCCGTATAATCACCTCTATCGGTTACCTGCCAGACAACTGCCACATCAGCTCCCAACCAGGTTTGAAGGCTTCATTAAGACATCCCAGAACATTTACAGTCGTTTTCAGGGTCTCTGTGATCTTGGTACAACACACAGATTAGCCTGGCCCAGAGAAGTACAAATGTTCTCACCTACGTCTGTGTCATCAACAATAACATAACTTAATGTGGCACTACCACTCGGCAAAATGCATCTACAGATCGTTTTCTATTACTGCAATGCTATTTTTCCCCCAAATCCTGACTTGGTACCTTGAAACAAAAATAATGAATTACAACTCTTAACCGAGGCCCTCTCATCGCCACCAGTTTACAGTATCTTTTCTTTGGTCGCTCATGGTACCTCCACGCTTCTCATTCTGCAAATCTTAATTAGTCTACCCAGGCCTTCCAGCAGGATACTACAAGATTCACAAAATAATGACAAAATAATCAGTACATGATCAAAAGCCTAAAACACAAGGCATAGCCTCAAGCTACGGTGGAAGGCAGCTACAAAAATCACCAGACATTTAGCCATCCTGCAATTAGTTCCTATGAGACCTTGGCTCTGAAGTCAGTAACTGGGAGTAAGATCACACTGAACATGAAAGAGATTATTTTGGATTAGAAGTTGAGGCTGCTGTGCCCCCTTGGCCCTGGCTAACATTAAACATGAAAGCTGCAATGCAGATTAGAAGGTTAATTTGAAAAAGCCTGTCTTAGGGCCTAAGGGATGTAGATCTGTTACTTCCACCCCTTTGGATTTGTTCCTGGGTATTAGCTGTTGTCTCTTCTTTCCTGCTCCAGGAACTCCATCAAACTAAGACCCAGGTTATTTTTTTAAACTTGTATTAACACGTTTTTGATTCATTATTTTAAGGGTGTATTCCTGGACTGTGATTATGGGTTTTGGCACCACCACACCACCAGTAATGCAGAAATGATCATCTTTAGGCCCCTGTGAACTGCCATAAGGAACTCCTCCTACTGTGAAATGAAGAACATATCAAACTAGGAAAAAGCCATTCTACTCATCACGGATGCTTTAACGTCTATTGCTGCCATTTTCCACTAAAATTAAGTGAAGCGGCCTCAGCAATACAGAGCAAACACCAACCATGTGAGAAATTAGATCATGAAGCAAAGTTTTGCTTCAATGAGCCACGAGTAACTAATGAGATTCTGTGTCCTCAGAGGAGCTCACTGCTGGCATAGGCATGGATCATCGGCTGGAACACCTCTTCTTGCTTCCTATGTTCTGATGAGGCTTTATTCTGCTTGTGCACGTTGGTATAATCTCAGTATCTAAAGGGATCATAGAAGCATAGACTGGCCTAGGCTGGAAGGGACCTCAGAGATCATTTAATCCAACCTCCCTGTCATGGGCAGGGACGCCTCTCAACTAGATCAGGCAACACATGGGGACCAAACGGGAATCGAACCCGCGACCTTCGTGTTATCAGCACCACGCTCTAACTGACTGAGCTAACCTGTCCCCTCATGACACAAGAATCCACTTATCTGGCACATGAAGGCAAAGCTACAAGTCAACAAGGAAGATTTATAGAGCTCAGAATGGCCTCTGGAGCTGGGAATGAGCAGAGCTGCTGCAGACCAACCAGCCTACGAAGGGGTTAACCCAGCTTCCTGGCTGTGTGTCCTACCCCAGGTGAGACTCTGACCATGGATCTGCTGGAGCGGGTCCAGAGGAGGGCTGGAGCACCTCTGCTGTGAGGACAGGCTGAGGGAGCTGGGGTTATTCAACTTGGAGAAGAGAAGGCTCCGGGCTGACCTAATAGTGGCCTTCCAATGCGTGGAAGGGGCTACAGGGAAGCTGGAGAAGGGATTTTTACAGGGGCCTGTAGAAATAGGACAAGGGACAATGGCCTGAAACTGCA
>NW_009699728.1:0-2828 GCF_000703405.1 Apaloderma vittatum
TAATATATTTTATATTATATATTTTATTTTTATTACTTCATTGGGTGACAGTTGGGGGCTAATTGCATGAGGAGACTACTTGAGCTTTCTCTGTCATGAACATTGTAGTTTGAAGCTGTGCACCACTTGGGACACCATCTGAAGTTTTTTCAGTGCCAGAAAACTGTTAGGTGCATATATTTATAATTATGCTGGTGATAAACAGGGTATATCAACACAGAGAAGTACTAATGTAACTTCTGTTGGAAGGCTTAGACTTAGGAGATATGTCCTCAGATAGATTTTGTAGTATGAGAAAATACTAATAAAATTATAATGAGGTGGGAAGTCAGCTTTTACTCCTGTAAACACACAAATAAAGCCATATTTCCGTTCCATAGTGTAGCTGTGATGATAACATATGGCCTCCAAGCTTCTAAGATTCTTCTTCTGAAAATATTTATTCATCATTAATACTTAGCCCTTCTGGAAGGAAATAAAACAGCATTTGGGAGCATTCCCTTACCCATTACCTTTTTCCTCTGTCTCAGCACGTATGTTGTTGTTTGAGGTGGGATGAAAAGAGAGCCAGAGCTATTTACAACACCTGTTTCAAATACTGGGCATATATCTTATTATCCATTTTTCCTTATGTAAAATGTTGCTTGCAGTCAAAAGGTTTTATAATATTTTGATACACAGTAAATATACAAGTTTGCAAATTACCTAGAGTTTTCCCAGTGTGGTGATCGTGATGTATCAATGTGATTCTTTAGTATTAAATAGGGTATGCGTTTTGGAATCTTGATGCATCTAAACATATGTATTGTAGGTATATGGAAGAAAAGTGCTAGTATTATTTGAATGTGTATGATTTTACATCTTACACTTGCAAGTAGTATGCGTTAGAAGAAATATTTTTTCTTGGAAATTCTTTCTTGCACAGATAATTAAGGGGAAAAAGGCATTACTATTTTCTATATCTTTTTTTCTTTGCCTAAACAAGGCCTTCTTTAATCTTTAATTTCATGGCTGCAGAAACCGTGGAAAAATTTACGTTTGTTCTCAGATATTCTTTTGTATTTGAAAGCCTTTTTTGATAGGCTTGTCTTCAGCCTGGGGAAGGAGTGATTGTGTGGGGGTAGGTGAGGTTTTCAGGTGAGGCTGTTCAGGGCAATTATTGCCTCTGCAGGTGAACATGTGGTAAGAGCAGACAACAGTTGACATCAAATCTGCAATCCTTTCTTCGGTAGAGACTTCAGTTAGATCTCTCTCCTATCCAGGTATTAATTTTTTTTGCTAAATTATATTAAAAATATAACAGAGGTTTGATTTGGTGATTTGGTACTTAAGTTCTCTTGGTATAGCTGAAATTTTATGTAGATGACCAATCTGCATCCAAGGTATGTGGCAAAATTTGATTATGCAGCATATTGTTTGGCAGAGTGGAAATTCTGTATTAACACCTTTATTTTACGTTCTTAGGGAGTTAAATGTAGACTTTTAACTAAATAAGCAAAATGAGTATAAAGCCAGGCATTAATGCTGTTACTTATTTTCATATTGAATCCTATTTTATAGTCTTCATTTGCTTTTAGGCTTTGAGTTGAAGGTTTCTCTGATGAGAATACCTAAGTACATCCTAGATACTAACAGGAGTAAACTCAGAGCTTTTGGAAGAAACAGAAAGGTTTTGTGGTGCATTGGATGTTTTGGAAATAGTTTGAGAATGTTAGAATAACCCTATTATTGAGTTTTCTGGAGAAATGATAGGCAGTTAAAGTTGACAGTGCAGATATTTATGTTATCTTTAGGCATAGAATTTGTAATATATTGGAAGGACTGAAGCATTTTATAACCATGTCCTAGTGCTCTGAAGACTGCATCACCTTGTGTTAGACTGGTTTTACTTCCAGGCATGGTGGTTAGAAATCTAGCTCTGTTTTTCTGGGAAATAAATAAATAAACGAATAAAAAGGCAAGGACGTAGTGAGCACTGTGTAGCAGGGCAAAATACAGGTGTCAAGGAGTAACAAGAGCATGATGTGGGAATGACACCTGCCTACATGTCTCTGAATAAAGTGAATTTCAGAGGGCAACTTGTACAAAGGATTAATGATGTTTTAATCAATTTTGTGGGGTTTTTTTGTTGTTGTGGTTGTGTTTTATTCTTCCCTTTTCATGTCATTTGCACCTCTTTGTTAAATAGGATGTGAGGTTGTGTGGCCCATCCAAAATGTACCATGGGACTTGTAGGTAAGTTTCCAATAAGCCCCAGCAGGCACCTAGGCTGGCTGTTAGAACTGCTGAAAGTTTAACAACTTTTGTTCATTAGAGGAGGAAAAAGAGGCAGTAGGAAGCCACATCTCCTCCCCACAGGGGTGTTGCTCTCTCCATTTGTGAGGAGGGAATGAGAGGAAATAAATGCACCTTTCTTTTAAAATGTGGTGTTCAAGATTAGCAAGCAGAAGTGCTACAAAGTTCAAATTGCTGTCAGGAGGCATGCTAATTGTCTTCTATTCTCCTATTGAAACGTTCTTCTAGTAGCTTAAAATAACATAAACCAAGGCTCTTGAAAGACTTAAATGTGTAGTAGTAATTGTTTGAACTCCAAAAAACCAGTGGGAGAGTATAGCAAAAGCCTGCTTTTTATGGCGCAGTTGGATACTGAGGCTTTGCTCTTACAAGCCTGCTGTGGTCTTTCAATTTGTGCATAGAGTTAAGACTCCTGCAAAGCTGTGAAATAATTTTGAGGTGTATTTATTTAAGTCTTCTCTAAGGATTAGCCTAGTGAGGTGGGAAACTTGTTTTCTTGAGAGTTCCGATAAGATACCAGTCTTTCGGCATTC
>NW_009699728.1:2898-25633 GCF_000703405.1 Apaloderma vittatum
AAATGCAATTTTGAGTGGGAACCATATTTGGGCTACTTTACACAGCAGGGGCAGCTGGTTTAAGATGCTGAAGTTCTCAGTTTGTAACAGGACATCTGGGAGTCACTGCATCAAAGCCAGGCTAAGTACATTAAGCGTTAGGGGAGGTATCACTAAGTGTGTAACCTGCTGTGGACCCTCTTAGAGAGTGCAATGTGTTTTCTGCTCTGCAGCACTAAGTGGAGTTGGCCTTGTGTTTTATGAGTGGAGATACGGAAATTCTATTTGACTTTTGTGTAATAGTACCAAGTAGTGGAGAAGTCTTGCATTTGCTGCCTCCCATGAACTTTTTTAATGCTTCCAGTCAATTTGAGTTGCAGTATCTCACCAACTGTTCCAGTTTGCTTCAGAATTGTTAAGTGCAGCACTCCCACAACATTTTGCTATCGGAATGAAAATAATCCAGGCAAATTTCAGAAGGCCAAATGCAAAAGCTGCTCCGGCCTGGTTATATACCATAGCAATATTTCTGGTAATAACTGTATTTGAAGAGTTCCAATTTGTAGCCCTATGTAACAGGGTATTTTCTATGACAAATACATTAATTACATGTATACCTTCTTGTTCTTCAGTAGTGGATGATGAGCTGTTTATTCTGCCCTAGTAGTAGATTTCTGTATTTTAGTCCTGAAAATTGTGGTGTCTTTTCCTTGAGGCACTGCTCAGGCTGTGTATAGCTAGATTTTGGTATAACATATGTTACATATTTAAAAACTGATAGACACCATTTGGATGGTACTGTGTCTTTTTTTTTTCTTTTTTTTCCTCTTTCTTTGCAACAGGCTTCCAAACTTCTGTTTCTCTTTCAAAAGCAAAATGTAATAATTTGATGGCTAGAGAAACATCCAAAGACTGTGTAGAAGTTCGCTTTTCTGACAATTTGACAGTGATCTTGACTGAAATTTTTCATCTTCCTCATGTATAAAATTGTACATGAAACATAATTCCTGACCCTCTATGTTATGTCAATTACAGGACAACACATATATGTTCAATTACTGATGTTATTGTCACAGTTAAATACAAATACAGTGATTTTTGTTATGGTTATTTCATGGTTATTCAGGGTGGAAAGACTTGTACCACTCAGTTTAACAGAGTCTAGTCAAGATAAATTTTATGAGGATTCTCATGGTAATACTTTGAGCCATTCAGAATCAAGTGCACTTATGACAATACGGGAAAATTTATGAGTGATCACATTTTAGTGGGTGTGAGTTTTCCTAGTGTAAAGTGGAACGAAAGAATAGAGAGAAAATGGAAAAGAAAATGGGGCAATGGCACATTATTATTGACAGCAACCGAAGGACAAATCTGAAGACTAACATTTGTTTTCTTGGATAGCTTGGCTCATTAAGTAGGAGCTAAATGGATTCCTTTGGATCTTTGTGGCAGGAGAGATACAGCAGTTGGGCAGTAGCTAATGTGCTTTATCCAATAGCGGAGGCAGAGGATGATAAAGCTGGTGAAATGTATTTGCTGGTTTTAGGCAGAGAAGCATTAACTAAGATTTTTTTAATTCTATTTTAATTTATACCTTGGAATTTATAGCATTGTTAAGGTTAAGTATAATTTTCTCTGAGAAATTGTATGACATGCAGGAAACCCTTAAACTGTGCTTATCTGGAAGCACTGAGGAAAAAAAAAGCCAAATTCTTTGTAGTTTTTGGAATATTGATAGGTTAGGGTAGACAGATAATGACTTCTCAAGTTTAAAATAAAAAAAAAAACAACTCAAAAGATTTAGGCATATGCAATTTATTTCTGCATTGGAATCACTCTGGGTAGAATGTATTTGAACTAATTCCCAGTGACTGTGATGACTCTTTAATTATGAGGGCACAGCTAATCAGCTGAAAGCTGTCCTCTTGCCGAGTTCTACCAGTAAATTGTCTTGTCACCAGCAGATGCTTTTATTATTTTCTTTTTCCCCTTTCCATTTTTTAAACATATACTTTAAGCCACTAAAACCCTTGTGAAACATCTTTTGTCATCTGTGGAACAAACCTGGTGTTGATATGATGATGTCAGTGACTTGTTTATGCCAATGCCAGTAAAATTGTCGGCAGCTGTTGGAATGGAATTTTGTAGTAATAGGTCGTCTCACAGAAGAAGGGTATTAGCTAGCTGGAGGAGTTGTGAGGGAAGGATCTTAACTAAGTACAAATGTATCAGGCCTGCTTTGTTAAATACAGCACATATTTTCAAAGGTTTGTTGTATAATCACCTTGATTAGATGAGAAAAAAGTTCCTGGAACTAATCAAAGAGCTACAATTCATTGGGTTTAATAATAATTATTTTTCCTCTTGTGAAATGCAGGTGCTTGGTTTGAGTGTGAGGATAGTGGTGCTTATCTCCTACAAGCTTTGATTAATATTTAATTCTTTGCATCATGGAAGGAGCTAATCAGATATTCAATTTGTTAATCAGCTTCTCAATCTGATTAGTAATACACTAATCACTTAAGAAAATCAAATGTGACATATGTTTAAGTATTTTGACTTAAAGTTACAACCACCTTTGAGGGTGGAGAGGTAGGAGGGTCTGCTTATTACCACCAGTTTGATACAGTGTTAAGTCTGAGGCAGTTGCAGACTCCCTGAGAGTGCCAGAGAGGAGAGCTCAAAAGCAGATGCTGCAGGACTTGCTGTTACTGGCCGAACTTGGACTTGAACTAGTGCCTGCTGCCTTTCCTAGTCAACAGCTCCTTTACCTAGTCAAGAGTGAAGGTGACAAAACAATGACCCCACTGCTCAGCTCATTACTTCTGTTCTCCCTCTCCGGTTTTCAGAGGCATTTCCCTTTTGTGGCTTTTGTTTTTTTGTTTTTTTTAACATATCCTGACTATGGAAAATCTTAGTTTTCCTTCATGACAGATGTCACTGAGAAGGTGGCAATATGTGAAATACTGTCACCAGTGGCGTAGGGTTTTTTCTTTGCACTGGTGACAGGTGCTGCTACTTGAAGCAATGGGACTCTTTCTCTTGTCTTAACAGGAGAAGCCTTCGCTGGCCCTCATGTGTTTCCTTCTGTTGATTGCAAAATTAGGGGGCTGGTTACCTCAGTGGTTTGAGCACGGTGCTGGCAACAAGGACCAACACCGAGGTCGCGGGTTCGATTCCCGCTCGGTCGCCATGTGTTGCCAGGTTTAGTCGACGGGTGGCGTCCCTGCTCAAAACAGGGAGGTTGGACTAGATGATCTCTAAGGTCCCTTTCAGCCTAGGCCATTCTATGATTCTATGAAAATGCTCTCTCCTAATGAAGTTCTCAAAGCTTGCTTCCTTTGTTGTTTTTTTCTTTTCACATTTGTCTTTTTCCTCACGAGAAGTAGACAGTGCTTTGCCACTCCTTTCATGGTACACGAGTTGTTTCATTCATGTTTACTCATTTGCTGATGCTCACGATGTGCTGCTGAGCCTGGACTCTGTTAAAACGGATGGCAAGAGGAGATGCACTTGAGTCCTTGTAAACATATTAAAAGTTACTTAGCTGCTTATGTGTAGGTTTATTCATTAGTAATGCTTTCTGTGTGATACCACTCTGTGGGGATATCTCTGCTAGGCCACTCTGGCTGTGTTTGAATCCACAAAGTGGGATAAACTAGGGAGTAAGCTATGACATATACATGCTTCCCATTTATTATGTTGTATACGTTAACGAAACCAAAGTCAGATCCACCATCTGCTGTGGACATAAGAGACCGAAATGCATGCCTTTGTCAGGAACTTGTTAAAATACAGAATTTACATTTCTTACATTAATTGCCTTTTGGTTAAGTGTTAAAAGCCATAGTGTAGCATTTTAATTATTATGTAATCAATATTTAATTTCCACTAAACAATTTTTGCCTTTACCTCTTAGATGGCTCTGTCTCTTCACTTGGCCATTGTCTGGCAATATTTGCAGTAGTAATTGGCTGAATATGGGTCCAAATAAGAATGGTAGTTGGAGGCAGAAACAATAATTGGGTTGGCAACAATATTCAGCCCTGTGAATGTGTTCCCTTTGTTTATCTTTACATAATGAGTAGGAGAATGGATGTATCCCCATCTGCTTCAAGTAGATTTAATATCAGCAGTAGCAAAAAAATAGTGCTTTTAATCTGTATTTGACTGAAAGCCAACACATACTGACCATGTATTTATCAAAATAGTAAAAAGCCTGGGAACTGAACGATAAATATTGTGATTATTGTTTTTTACATACTGCCTTCTAAAAGCCAATATATATTTGACCTGTGAATGATGGAAAAATGTCATTTTTAAATGTAAGAACATCAATTCTGAAGTAGTGGCAGTCTTCAGCTGTCTCTGCCTGAAGCGATTTAACTTAATATTATACTATTTGCAAGCCTTCTCTAGGGAATGGGCATGCAGAATGAGGATAGGCTTTAATATTTGATGATCATTAAACAGCCCTCAATTTTTTTTCCCATCTTTTGGTATTATGTGTCTAGATAGAAGGGTGAGTCCAAATTTTACCTTGAACTGCGATTCAAGAAGTCTGAGAATATTTGCATTTCATTCTCTATTTTAGAGTTGGATGACCTGCCTAAGTTGAAGAGGGCAGAGG
The DNA here is from genome assembly GCF_000703405.1 of Apaloderma vittatum. Taxonomy (NCBI): domain Eukaryota; kingdom Metazoa; phylum Chordata; class Aves; order Trogoniformes; family Trogonidae; genus Apaloderma; species Apaloderma vittatum. The sequence continues at coordinate 7,511 of NW_009699728.1, forward strand.
TAGAAAGGCATGACAAAACTATTAATGACATTTCCAGAAGGAACCTGGTCTTATTTTGCCCTGTAACAGAGGAAGACTTTGCTAAGATGGCGTTCAGATTCAAGAACTTTTATTTTTTTGCTCCGGTGTCCATAAAGGATTACATTCTTATGATAGAGCAAAGTTTGTCTGCTTCATTTTTGTGACAGGATTAGGCTAAAGGGCTTTCAGTCTCAATCTGAGTCGAGACAAACCTGGGGAAAGAAGGGAGAGAGACTGTGCATATGCCAAGGCTACATCAAGGGCTGGATGGTCAGTGTTTTTCTTGCGAAAAAGATGTATTGCCAGGCACTGAAAACAACCACCCGCTTTGCTCTGAATCCATAAGAGAATACTACTCTGGGAGTACTGTTTGGCTTCGTGAATATTTAGTTTGCAATGTGTTTTGAATGCGTTGTTACAATATTTCCATCCTGAATACCACAATTAATAAAGACCAAAAAGAGAGGATGGGCATCAGTTGAGATGGAGATAAGGGAGTGTGTGTCTTTATATATGCTCAATTAGCTTTAGAAACTACTAATTTATGGCCAGATTGTGACACTAATACTCACAGATGGAGTAGGATATTGAAAGATTCTGCTCAAATGGCCAAGGCTGCAGGCACTTTCTCCTTGGAAGGAAATATACGGAGAGGATATTTTCAGCATGACTTGGTAGTGCCTGCAGTCTGGCAAGTCTTGTACCTTTTAACTGTGGTGTCACTAACTATGAAAAACAAACAGTTGTGTGTTTCAGTCCTCATATTTCTTCAGCCTATTCCACCTGCCAGGAGGAGTGCTTGGTGCCGATGCTTCTGGTATCTTTCCAAAGAGCATAACAGCTGGGGTTCAGACTTGTGTGGTCTCTTGTTACTCTTCCACTGGTATTTCTTGGGGAAAAGAAAAAAAAAAAAAAGAATTAAAACCCTCACAACCCTTAACACCAGGTCTGGGCATGTGCCACATGGCCCTCTGGCAAGCACTCAAGAGAATATTCTGCTTTCTGGCATTTCCCTCACAGTAAACATGCACAGTTGCCTGTTGGTGCTTAAATGGTATGTGATAATGAATTTTCCCAGAGAAATGGGAATGTCCTAGCAGCTTTCTTAATGAAGGGATAGCTTATAATAATATTAATATACTTCTCGTTATCTAGAATAAGAAAGATATTTCCTATCATGTCATGCTCAAAGAAATGTGAGACTTTCACTAGGTTGTAAATAAATCTGCCTGCTCCTTCTAAAGAGCCAGAGACTGCGATAATGACATTCAAAATGATGCTGACATCAGCTCAGTGGTTCTTGCCACCACTGAAAGAGAAAATAGTTGCCATTTAATTCTAATGCAGCGAGATAGCCTGGAGCTAAATAATACATTTCTGTTAGCAATTATTTAGCACAATCCCAAACTGCAAAATAAATTTACATATGACTTGTCCCTTATCGAGGATCTTACTTAGAGGATATATGGGAACACAGGAAAGGAAATGACAACAAGAGGACAGTCTGTTTGCATTATTTCCACTGTTAACATTATCAGAAGCCTTTAAATAAAAATGAAATCTAAATAAGTTACTGGTTTTAAACATTAAGAACTCACTCCTGCATGCAATATTTAACAATATTCCATCAAAGATATTACCTTTTTATGTGAAGAGGAATATATGAATATGAAAACTCTTTCCTGGTCCTTAGGTATGGAACTCCTGTGGTTGTTTTTATTGATGTTCAAATAATTGAACATATACAGTGAAGGCTGTATGAAATTCTTCCTCTTCTCATTCATTAAATTGAAAAAAATCTGTTAATTACTTACAAATCTTTGTGGATTGATTTTTGCATAGCTTTAAAATGCAACACTGGTGGTGCTCAAATGAAGGTAAAATATGGTAAAGGTTCATTTGTGGGCAGTGAAGTGAGCCCTGCTCTTTGTTCTTCGCAGTGATCTTTGAACCTGCGTGCTTCTGAATGAGCTGGATGTGACCGCAGGGGCTCCCAGGGGCTGTGAGAAACCTGACCTTATTGGGACACTCATCCCTCCTCACCTGTCCCTTGCTGGGCTGTTGAGAGCACTCCAGCCACCTTATCCAATGGAAATGTGCTGTAGAGCTCTATGTGGCGATGCTCCAGCAAATCCTGAGAAATGACTGTGCTGTTGAATAAAGAATAATTTATATTTAACACGCTCCATAAGTGGGAAGTGTTGTTCCTAATCTACATTGTATTGCTCTTGTTTTAAAATACATTTCATTTGTACATCCCTGTGGTTTTGTTCCTCCAAACTGGTGGTTCCTCCAAATACCAGGATTGCAGAGCTTCTCTTGTGCCGTTATCATGATCATTCGTTATCAAACATTGATGCCACAATATGTATTAAACAGTATAGTACAAGGTCACTTTTTTTAAGCGTGCTTCATGGACAGATAGGATTTTACTAGCTGACAAGTATCTCTCCTATGAGGAAAGGCTGAGATTACTGGGAATGTTCAGGCTGGAGAAGACTCTAGTGGGATCTCATGGGTGTGTATAAATACCCAAATGGCATAAAGGAGACATAACCAGGCTCTTTTCAGTGGTTTCCAGTGACGGGACCAGAGGTCAGTAGGCACAATATGAAACACAGGAGACTCCACATCTGAACATCAGAAGCCTCTTTCTCACTATGAGGGTGACCAAGCGCTGGCACAGGTTCCCCCAGGATGTTGTTGTGTCTCTCCATCCTTGGAGATATTCAGAAGCCAACTAGACATGATTCTGGACAACTGGCTGTAGGTGTCTCTGCTTGAGCTGGGAGGGTGGACCAGATGACCTATAGGCTTCTGTTCCAACCTCAACAATTCTGTGGTTTTGTGAAATCCACTATCTGGTGTGTTATTGCTTTTGCGTAACAGTAGTTTTTCCATTTGTCTTCTGACTTTCAGGCAAGAAAGAGTAAAGGAAAAAAAAGACAGCATTAAGACAAATCTAGCAGGCCTTGTTTAAAAAGATGGATGGGAAAAGAAGGGAAAAGCAGTACTTTGGGTTAGCTGGAGCTATAGAACTTAGTCCTCTGACAGCGTGGATGAAGTTAAATCTGGGGTTTCCAAATCAGCTCATGGTCTAGTTTGTCTGATCTAGGCACACTGGACAGTCACTAAGTAGTACTGGAGAAACTGCACGGTGGGAATACGTACTGCCTGATCGGGACTGTAAGCTGCTGAAGCTGTCTCATTTTCCTGCAGCTCTTCCTCAGTACATAGATTGACCGTAGATAAATGGGGGAACTAATCCTGTTTTTCTATAGAGAAGGAACAGAACAAAACAAAAAGAGGCTGAGATGGATCACCAGTCAAGAAAGGTATATGTGGAAAAATCTGTCAAAGATGTCCCTCTCTTTCTGATGCTTCAGGTTTCAGTGATTACTGGTGTTCACAGGCTGGGATAGAAGAATGTTGCTCTGTGCTCAGATAAGCCCGCTCAGATAAGCCCTCTCAGACTAATAGATAGGTACTGAGGGCCCTTATTGATTTGTAAAGTGCATCTTGACAGTGCTACTTGAATGTCTGGAAGTTCATTACCCAGCCTCATCTAAAGCTGCAGGAGTTTGTGCCTGAAGCAACTGCTAGTGATAATTTCTCTTGAAATCAAGTCCTTTCTATTTAAATAGGAGTCAGACCTAGAGTGGCTTTTCTGAGATGAATTAACATGATCTTTATGGTAGTGTTATGTAGGTTGTGCTCAGGTTGTAAGCTGTGGATCCCACCATCTCCTTCTTCAGCTGCAGCCCGGCTGCCTGTTGTGGCCTAGTGGATAGCTCTGGAATCTCTAGTAAGACCTACATGAATATTTTGTATGTTGCTTAGTTCTGGTGTAAATGAATTTAGATATTTTTTTTTTTTTTGGAGAGACCATTTTTACTCTTGGGTGCCTTTGGAAAAGGTGGGGAGGATGCTTTTATCTTTCTGAGGCAATCTAATGTAAAGAAGATATGAAGAAGAAGAACGGTGTTTGTAAACGCTTCCTTTGATAGCCATTATCAGCGATGCTCGAAATTTACACTAGGAATAATGTTTCTGTGATTTTGTGTCAAGCTTTTTAAAGTTGGACTTCATTCATAGGAAATTTTATGCTAAGGAGAAGAGCTTTCACTGTGCATGTCTTAATTTTTAAACAAACTGCAGCATTAAAATATTCTGTTTACAGTGACAAGTGAGTGCAAGTCAGGAAGTAAAGGTTGCCAGGCTGAATATTTTGGTTTTAAATATTAATTCCAAGTGGCTCATTCTGAGGCAAGTGCATATGAGGGAGATGTTAGGTTCAACCACAGTTTGAATCTGGCCCTGAACTGTGATTCACAGTAATTAGATTATTAACATTTGCTGTTAAAATATGTGCAATTGTATTCAGCTGTCTTTGAGATTATGATGGCTCATTAGCAAGCAAGACCTCAGAAAGCTCCTGGGGATTTCTGAAAAGAAATGACATTTTATTGTAACACAGAGGAGAGGGGAAGCACAGCACGGTTCAAGCACTGGTATCACTGTAGCAGTTGAAGCTTTCTTATAATTGGCTAGCCTGGGATTGCTTTTCAAGAGTCGTGTTTGCGGAATAAAGGAGCTAGATTATCCTCAGGTTATGATCCTCAGCACAGAGTGAAGACCTGGAGCTGTTGTCTATTTCATGGGGGCAAGGCAACCACGCAGAAAAAAACTGGGAGAGCCTGACACCTGTCTCGTTGTTACTTCACCAGTCAGTCACAGATCCTACTAGGTACAGGGCAAGGGCATGATATTTTTTCATTAAAAACCCTCAACAACTTAATCTTCGCACAAAATAAAGATGAGAAACAATTTGCTCAAGTTTGGTCTTCCGCAGGGAGGCTGTATGCTATCGCTGACTTGGAAGTGTGGACTAGAAAATCGTGTGCAGTCACTGGACTGAAATATTTTGGCCTCGTCAGTCTGATCTTTAGCAAATGCCGGGAAGATATGAAAATAGTTGTTCTTCATCATGGCTAAATTATAAACTGATAAACATTTCCTTGCACAGAAGTTAGGCTCTAATTCATGATTAATAACCGTTTTGTTTTGTTTTGGTTTTTTTTAAATGTCATGTTTCTGGGTTACCATCTAAGGCATGCTTCTCAAGTACATTATTTATGTAGCAGTATGTTGTTTCTAATCAATTACATGCCTTTCTACATGCTGGTAATGACTTTGTAATTAGAGCAAATAAAGTGCATTAAATTTCAACATGTTGTGAATACTGCTATAGTGTTAATACTCACTCACACCAAAGGTGTTAAAGCTCTATAAGGAATTGGAACAAGCTGCTAAATTACTGAGATCTTGAGTGACACCTAGTAACCTGAGAAACTGAGTTCTGAAAATAGACTGAAGTGATGAATATAATTATGAATTTTATCCATACTCCTCTAAAAGCCCAGGAGCTGTCAAAAACCCCTGACTTCTGTATAGTGGCATTCTTTCAATCGTTTCCTTTCAGTAGCCCTGGTGAGCTTTCTGTGCCTAGGCTGAAGCAGAGACTAACTGTATGGAAGCCCTCAGCAGCCAACATCTACAGAGGTACAGAATCATAGAATGGCCTAAGCTGGAAGGGACCTTAGAGATCATTTTAATCCAGCCTCCCTGCCGCCAGGGACACCACCTCTCGATTAGATCAGGCAACACATGGGGACCGAATGGGAATCGAACCCACCATCTTAGCATTGCTAGCGCCACGCTCAACTGACTGAGCTAAAGATGATGTTGTTTATCACAGGCTGTACCATGGATAATAGCTATATGCTAAGAAGTGGTGACCAGTTGCCTTCTCTGACTGGGAGTATCATCTTTTAAATGTCTCTCCTTGGCACATTACGTGGAGCTGGGACCATCAAACTGTGTGCAGGTGGATTGACTTTTTTCAGTTTCTTTACTACTAGGAAAAAAATTGAAGCACTGGAATTGAGATAAATGGCAAAAAGGAGGTGTTGTTACAAATATTAGAAATAACGTTGCCTTTTTATAGCTACTGCCAAATAGTAGAAGCGTGTAGAAATAGAAATGTGAGTATTTAATGCCTCTTCTAAGTTTTTACTGTTCTGCATTTCTGTGCTGTTGTAATTTAAAGACTGGTGCTGAAAGGATGAGGGCAACAAAATAATTTCTTAGGCTAAGTTTTTCTTGAACTTCCACCCCTCCCAAATCCACATAAAGTCTTAGCTCTTGGTGTTTTGAGAAAGCATAACCAGTTCAAAGCAACATTCTTGACATGCGTGTCAGATCCCTCAGCCTACAAGGAGAGGATGAGTCCTTCAAACTTCCAGGTCCAGTGCTTGGTTTTAGGCAATGTCAATGTAATTAGGTATAACTACATGGATTTGTGTCACTGATAAATGGTGCAGTTTTGCAACACATTTTCAAGTAATAGCACTGGAAAATTCTGGCACTTCTAGATAGTTGCTCTCTTTTCTTGCTTGTGCCTATGTTAAAAGGAGATCACAGTTATGTGGTTTGTTTACTCTTGTTTATTTAATTTTACCTGGAAAAAATAAATCCATAGGAATGCTATAGGGCTTTCTCCACGTTAAATGATGTTTTCTAGCCATGCATCTCACTCATGCCAAACGATTGGAGGTGTCACGGGCAACCAACAAGATCTTGAGAGTGCAGCATAACTTCTACCTTAGCTGTGCTCCCTTAGTGTGTGTTGGACCTGGTGGTTCCCTCTGGGCAGCTGAGATTTCAGTCATTTTTGAATAGGTTTCATTAAGATGCTTTTGGGATGATTCCTGAGATTTCCTGATAATTTCATTAAATAACTGCTGTTAGTTATCCTCAAATTTCATTTTGATTGACTTTAAAAAATGGGCCTCAATTTTCTTGATATTTGAATAGAAAAAGCTTCTCCTGGCAATTGTAAATGTTGAGGTTTAGATTGGGGTTTTTTACATTTGTAATTCAATTTTATAACTTGCAGTTGTTTCTCTGCTATTTGAATATGCATGCCTGGAACCACTATCAATGTTTTCATTTTTACCTCCATTATGTTTGTTTCTGTATGCAAAATTCTCTGAAATTTTTCTCAGACATCTTGAACATAGCTGTTTTAAGAGAGTCTTTGGTTCATTTGGTAAACCTGAATTATTTTTAAAGTGCATGTGTGGATTATACCGGCTCTCTGGAAGTCTAATGTTCATGACTAGAACCTCTTACAATTTGGGGCTTCTAGACAAGTAATATGAATGTCAGATTTACCAGTATTACTTGTAAAAATTAAGAAACTATAAATTTCATCTGCCTGACAACAAATCTGATATTTCTGAATTCCATGTTCTCAACAAATCCCAAATGTAGTGAGCAGTCATAGTATAAGAGACAAGCCATTACTAATTAAATTAAGAAAAAGTTAACATGCTTCAGGCAAGCTGATTACATGGGCTATTTTAGTGGCAGTATGTATGTGTTCTATTTCCCTGGCAAAATGTTCAGTGTAATAATGGAACCTGAACTGTCTTGTTTAATTTTGTTTAGAAACAAAATGAAAGTAGGTAAATATATTTTTTTTTAAAAATGGACAAAGAAAAAAAAGAAAAAATGATGATTAAAATATTATAAATAATGGTAGAGTGTATTGTAGAAGGAAACTGCAAAAATGTAGGCAAGAGTGTTAGAGAAAAATGTTTGCTTTTCCCCCCAGTGCTTACACATCATAACAAGATGAGAAATTCATGAGTGGGGGTGGAAGCATCTGGTTACAGTAAGATCTGATTCTGGGGAAATAAACTAAGGACCACATCATAGCTGCATTTAGTGTGAATTAAAGAATTGTCATCTATATTTGTTCTAATAAAATGAGGGAAAACAAATAATTATTTTGGTTCCTTCTGTAATGTATTCAGGGAGTTATCCATTAATTCATGCTGAATGTTATGTAACAGAATCAAGGGGAAAATAATGTCAAGTTTGCTGAAACTCTAATTTGTGAAAAATACAGCTAATAAACATTTGTGTGAAACAATAGGTGTGTCCTTTTTAGTAGCTAGTCTTTGAGGAAAAATACCATCCTCACAATAAACAGAGATAGATGGAGGAAAAAATCTGATTTTAAACTACTTTCTGATCCTTGGTTCATTTTGCAAAGTATGGCTTCCACATTATTACAGGAGACTAAGATTTAAATTTCCATTCAAGCAAAACCTGCTTAACCGTATAAATACTCTTGATCTCGTTTTGAAAATTTTCTACTTATTAAATACTATTATTCGTATCTTAGTGGAAAATTTCAACTCATCTCATGTTTTGTAAAACTGAAGTCCTGCAATTGTCCATACAGGACTTTTGAGGTTTTCCAAAGGGGAAATATCTTTTATTTATTTATGACCTGACATTTTGTTTCTCAGCTGTTCTGATCTATGTTCCTGCAGAACGGTATTTCCAAAAGACAGACTCTCTTCAAAGTGTCGACCTACGTAGGTAAACATTAGTACCTTCTGAGAAGAATTCTAGAATTTTCTTATCTTTCTATACTTATATCATACATGTAAAATATGTCCATAAATATCCTAACAACTTCTGAAATTATTTATGTACTACTTGTTTGACATATATATTTAGGAAGTCTATACCTGGACAAGAAGGTAGGCTTTTAATTACTTTTGACATCATATCAAATAGCAGATGAATGTTTTTGAAATGAATCTGATAGTTACTATTCAGCCCTTTTCATCCCAAGACATGCATTTGATTTGGGCAGCAATATGACCTGCTTTCCTCAGGACTGCACTGGTCAATATTTTTTTTTTTTTGTCTTTTTCAGTGCTACATTCAGGAAAAATGCTAGATATTAAAAAGATTTTGATTTTGCATTTACGAAGCATTAATAATTCAATTCTATTAACAAAAGCCAAAATTGAGAATTATGACAAAAATTTGGAGAAGGGATAACGAAGTCGAGAACAGTGATCTAGAACTAACATTTGCTCTAGGAAATAGATTTGCCTGTCTATAATGTATAGAGACTATACTGTCTATAACATGTGGGGACTTGGTGCTTTCAGGTTCTGACGTGACACGGTACCACCTTGGAGTCCCTTGATTGCCTACCCATTGGTTTGAAGTGCTGTCACTGTTAAAACCTTACTCCTTACCCCAGTTTTCTGTTCCTCGCCCTTCTGCTGAAAATATCCCTTTGCATAGTTCTAATTTCACTGTTGAGAGTACAGATACAGTAAGTTACAGTGCAATATTTTTAGTATTTCAGTAATATATTTTTTATATATCACTAGCACAAGTAGTGCATGAGCTCCCTTATTGACAGATATGCAGCAGCATCCATTCAGTCATTTTACATTCATGCTGCTGGGATATTGAATGTTTAGGTAATGTTATTACTATGTGAATCAGATTTTATATCACATTGCAAATGTATTTAAACTACTTGCATTCGAATCTGTCAAAGCATTAGCCATTTTACTTTTCAAGAAAGCATCTTTGGGGTAGTCTTGTATTATCTTTGTACAAAATGTTTTCTATAACCTATGCATTAGTGGCATTTACTGCATTATTTCAAATAGCTCTGACAATAAAAACAAATTCTGCAGATCTTGATCGTAAATATCACCCTAGAAGTAATTAAGTTTATTCATGTGAATGAGAAAAAGAATATCTGACCTGTGTTAATCCATAAGAAAGTGTCAGACCATCAACTGTCAAATTTCAGTATCTTCCTCCAGAGCCACAAGGGTTTATTTCTGTGGTGTTCTCTAGAGATGTGATGTCTCTTGTCTTTTTGGAGATGAATGTACAGCTTTTCTTTTTTTTAAAAAAAAAACACCACAGTTCAATGTTAGGAATTATTGCAAAGAAATAGAAAGCAGAACAGAGCATCGTTATGACACTGAACAATTCTGTGTTGTGCCTGTGTGTTCAGTATTTGGGCCAATTCTGATCTTCATCTCTCAAAAAACGTTGTAGAAATGGGGTAGATTCTAAAAAGGGTAGTGAGTATGATCAAGGGTATGCAATGACTTCTGCCCAAGGAAGGACTAAATTGGCTAAGACTCCTTATCTTGAAAAAACGGAGCTTATTTTAGAATGCTATAAAATTGTAAGTGGTATGGAGAAAATGAATAGGGAAGAAATATTCGCTCTCTCATCTAAGAACAGAACAAGAGGAAATAAATGAAACTAGCAAGAGCTGGCTTCAAGCAAACAAAAAGGACTACAGTTCAGTGCATAAACTTGTGCTGCAGGAAACTGTAGATAATAAAAGTTGATACGGGCTTTAAGGTATGATTGAAGTCTGGCACAGAAAAGAAATCCATGAAGCACTCATTTCAGAACAAAACCCAAGCCTCTACAAAACCTCCAAACGATAAAGCAAACAAAAAAAACCCTCCAAAGAACACTCACTACTTCAGTCATGGAAATCCGCAAACTGTTGGAGACAGAGAGGATATTCTAGGTGTATGTGCTGGACACTTGCTCCGTTTTGAAACTGTCTCATATCTCCACTTGGGTTTTGTTGTTGTGAACATGCTGGATGGACTTGTGTTATCTCTTGTGGGTTGCCAGCAGATAGGAGTTATTTTTCCATATGTTTAATTTTAAAATAATACTTTGTGAACCGTTTGTCTATGTGCATATCTAAAGATACCTAAAAACATGTCCGTCACAACAAAGCATTACACGGAGTTGTTCAGTTGAAAATAAGATGTCAAGACAGGAAGCTGGTTTCCTAAATTCTGAGCTTGCAGCAGTGATAAAATTCTTGCTACTCACATGAAAATATGCAGACATCTGTTTTGGTTTTTTAGGGCATTTGTTTTAAGGCTTCATGGTTTAATTTTGTGAATATATATTTTGGAGTAAAAATTATAAATTTAATGGTACATGTCAAATACATTTTAAAGTGTACATGTTTTCTGAGAACATGAGTGGTTCCACCTATTTCATTTGTATAACCCCTGCTTTTAATTGATGTTTAGTGTAAGAGTTTAACAGTGTCAGTTGTTTTTTTTCCTGGCATTCTCTCTCTCTTTATATACTAAAGAAATTTCTTTAGTAGCATTTATGTTGTTACTGGGGAAAAAAAATCAAACAACCTTGTCTTTCAGTTTCCCCCAGCAAGGTCATACAGGTATGTAGCAAGGACACTCTAAAGATCTTATCAATATTTTCTTAAAGGAAATACTTAGAAAACTGTTTTGGCAGTGCTGCAGATGTGCAGGTATGAGCAACACAGTCCACGACACTGAAACTGGCCTTTTTGTAGAGCCTCCAGTGCAAGGACTATTTATCAGGTAGGCAGCCCAGCAGATTGTGCAAAAGACACAATCTCCAAGTCACCTTCTAGTGATAATAAAAGGACAGGAAAGCATTGTGTACTTTACCTGTGAAAGATGTTAGAATCCTGCATGATTTATTGAAATAGTTTATCTAAATCATCATGGTAAATTTTTTTAAGAACAACAGGTTTTTGTTATATTTTAAGATTAATATTTTTCAGTAGGTCCTGCTTTTGCATTTTAGTTATTTATAGAGTCCCACTGAGTGTCCTCAGCTACACACATAGAAATCATCGTTGCTATAAAAAGGACTGATGGATTCCTTCCCAAGAGGCTTTTGCAAGGCACATAGCAAAATTAAATAAATAAATAATGTACTTATGGTGCACATCTGTTTTTTTGTGTAACTTAAATTTCTCCTGCTGCTTGACATTTACTTACCGAGAGTGTATCTCAGAGAATGGCTTGTTGCTGGTGTGACTTTTTTTTTTAAGTAAACATGAGTGCATTAAATGCAAATAACTACATTAAAGTGACATTATTGATGAAATTTACACACTTGAAGTCAGGAAGTTTAGAATAATGATTCCTACAACCATCATAACTTGTCCCATTTCTTATATGAGATTTACTATTTTCTGATACCCTCCCTAAGCACTTACATCTTGTTAAACACAAGGTTGTTTCTCTGGTTGCACCACTGCCTTCCTCATACAACTTGGATTTTGCTAAGGTTGTAATTGTGTTATAATTTCCTAAGTAGCAGTTTAATGCCAGTGAAATAAACAGTGAGAAACTAATACCCTTCAGTATGAAATCTCTCTCTTTCCTCAAAGCTTATTTTATCCTGAATGGGGAGAGCGTCAGCGACTGAAATTGTGCAAAAGTCCTGGCTAAGTGAGGGCCAATCATCAGACTTTCCAAGAAGACTTTCTACAGAATTTCCACAAACCAAGAATAATGAAGCAATTTTGTGGGCTTTTTGTTCCCCACCCCCCACTCCTGCAGGGTGTATTTTGACTTGACATAGTTCATCTTTAGATAATTACAAAATACCTTTAGCATAGGTATTGTGCAGCTCCAGGCTGTTGTAGCGTGGATTCTAGTAACAGGTTTTGAATTGGCACAGTGACATTATTTCCTTGGGTGAGATCAATTAATGCAACACATAAATGCTCTAGAGTTGAATTTAAAAGAACAGTTAAGTCAGATTATTGTTGTTGGCAGAAGGATGCAAGTATTTTCCTGAGAAAAGCTGTATCAGAAATCTCTAAAGCCAGCGTTACTATGAAATCTTGGAAATAACAGTTAGAGTCTATATTTAGCTTGCCTGAGAAACAAATTCAGCTTGAGAGAGATAGGTATTGGCATAGCCAAACCTTTCTTTTTTTTTTTTTTTTCAGAACAATGTGAACTGTTTGGAAATAGGATATAATCAGCCAAAAAAGTGACTGCAGGAACAGCAGCTTCCTTTGCTTATGTTTAAGGGTAATACATGTTTTTACTTACTCAGCTACAGTAAAATAAAAAAAGCATTAAATGCAAGAAACATGGTGTATTTGCACTCTCAGACGGTTTGTTTGCTTTATGTCATAAATAAACGTCCTTCTAATTGACAAAGGACAGTGTGCACAGTGTGGCATCTGGGAAAGAGCAACTCCATGCACCAGTACAGGTTGGAGACTGACCTGTTGAGGAGCAGCATAGGGGAAAGGTACCTGGGGGTTCTGGTGGACAGCAGGATGCCCATGAGTCAGCAATGTGCCCTCGTGGCCAAGAAGGTCAATGGCATCCTGGGGTAGATTAGAAGAGGAATAGCTACTAGATCAAGAGAGGTCCTTCTCACTCTTTACTCTGCCCTGATGAGGCCACATCTGGAATACTGTGTCCAGTTCTGGGCCCCTCAGCTCAAGAGAGACAGGGAACTGCTTGAGAGAGTCCAGCGCAGAGCCACAAAGATGATGAAGGGAGTGGAACATCTCCCTTATGAGGAAAGGCTGAAGGAGCTGGGTCTCTTTAGCTTGGCGAAGAGGAGGCTGAGGGGTGACCTCATTAATGTTTATAAATATGTCAAGGGGGAGCGTCAGGAGGAAAGAGCCAGGCTCTTCTCATTGATGTCCAATAACAGGACGAGGGGTAATGGATGCAGGCTGGTGCACAGGAGGTTCCACAAAAACATTAGGAAAATCTTTTTCACTGTAAGGGTGACAGAGCACTGGCACAGGCTGCCCAGGGAGGTTGTGGAGTCTCCTTCTCTGGAGACATTCAAAACCCACCTGGACGTGTTCCTGTGTGACCTACTGTAGGTGATCCTGCTCTGGCAGGGGATTGGACTAGATGATCTTTCGAGGTCCCTTTCAACCCCAAACATTCTGTGATTATAAGAATGTCATTTTACGGGCAGACCCTACAACTCAAAAATTCCTTTAGTGTTATTATTAGCAGGTCTTTCAGCTGGTAGCAGAGGGCAGGATTATCAAGAAGTCAGAAAGTGTCCACAGATGAACTGGACAGTGGTTACCCACAAACCTGATGTCAATTTGAACAGTTTAGCCCTACACCCTGCAGTATTTAGGCTGGTCTTCCCATTCAAGGTGGCATCTCGACAGTTTTGTCCTCAGGAGAGCTGACAAAGAAATGTTTTGGTTTCCTGTTTGAAACTATGCATTTTTCATTGTTCTTTTTTTTTGCGTCCCCCCTCTTTTTTTTAATATCTGTAGATACTCTAGGTTTATGTGTATGTACTTGAAGTTGATCAGTTAATCCAATGTTTTGCTAATTGGCCCGGTATTCAACCTGGCTGACAGCTAACCAAAGCTAAGCAAACCCGATATAAATCTTGTTTCACACCGTGCAGTGTTATTTCTGTACATAGATTAAAAAAAATAACCTAGCGTATGATGAATAATGCTCTATAATGTATTTCATATATTTCAAGAACAAACAAAAGGAGATTTATCAGGCATCCTCCAAGTAAATTCATTCTTGAGCTCAGTTATTTTATCCTAAGAGTGATTTTATTGTCATAATTTACACAAGTGATTCATTTGAAAGGTCTTTCACCTTAATGACTTCTGTTAGTGGCACAAAACTCCAGTGTCATCAGCATTCTGTGCCTAAACCTGCCATCTGCTGAGGCACTGCCAGGTACATTAACTCTTGTCAACTTAACTGAGATTTGCTGTACGAGAAGCTGCCTTCCCCATAAGAAGTTCAGGCTGAGCCTTGACACTTAATCTAAATACTGAAGCTGCAGGGATTTTCTTGGAGGTAATTCTGAGTGATTATTAGTTGATTAAAGTAGTTCTCTGTGTCAGTTTCAATCATGAATTGCTCTTATATGTGCTGGAATCAGAGTTTATCATGCTGATGGATATTGGTGTGCAACTGAGTGTTTTTCACACAAATTGGAAAGAACAGTTTGATAATCCCCTTTTACAAGCTGTAACAAAATCCCTCAGAGGAGCTCTGCAAACATGTCCATCTAATACAGTAGCACTAAGCAGCTAAAAGTTAAATACCTTTTTCACCTTCTGTTTTTATAAGGTAGATTGTCATGTGTGTCAAATCCGTTGTGTGCAACACAAGCTCATTTAAATACAAATAGGCATTCTCTGGTAATGAAATTTTGCATGTGTCAAAAATATGAGTCAGATATTCATCCTATTGACTATACACAAAAGAGATTATGGTAGCAAATACTAAATCATTTTGAATTTGCTGTACTGAAATCAGGACTATGTTTCATTTTTCAACCTATAATCATAGCAATAATGAGCACCTGTGCCATGCTTCACATACATTTTCCTTGGATTTGTAGCAGAAGATGGGTCTGACTATTGCTTTCTGCCAGCTTTGCCTCTTGCTGTAAACTCTTCCACGAGATCATCTGTATGGTTTGCCCTGAAACATCAGGTTTTAGCCCTTCACTAAATTTGAGTGTCCTTTCTGAAAAGATAATGTATTTCATTGGAATGAAAGTAGAAATTTTAGTATTTTAATGAAAAAACAGATATTTTTCTACTTTAATACAAAAATAAAAAGAGTTTACTAGTTTGATATAAGTGTAGGACAGTACATTCAGTTCAGAAGTAAATAAAAACTATTTTTCTTTGTCCTCACTGTAACATTATGATCAAGTAACTAATTTAAGTAAAAGAAGAATCTCATTTGCAAATCATGTTATGAAAACTGTTTTTAAATTTCAAGACTTGGCATAGAGTAGGAATTCTAATTTCCAGGTGTTTCTCTTCAGGTTTCTTTTGTGAGCAGTTGCCATTAATATACAATCTGGAAAGGCAAATGTGTAGTAATCACATTTCCATCTGCATTAAATTTATCAACATGCTTAACTGCCAGTTCTTGTTTAGTTAGATTTATTGAGAGTTTCGTATAGTCTGGTGTGGTTTAGCTGACACATAATTTGGATAACCCACGAGTTTGTCTCCTTTTAATCTTGGAAAGCTGGTAATTGGAAAGGCATGTCAGAAAAGATTTTAGCGTATAACCACGTGGATCTACAACTCACAAAAACATTAAGTGAGGAGGCTGCTGGGGCAGTGTCACATCACTCGGAAGAGATTTCGTGTGGGAGGGGTCTTGTCCGTGAATCCCTGTGTGAGGGAGGAGAGCCCACAGGGCTTCCTGAGGGCAACCATCTGGCATGTTGACTTGGGCCTGCGTGCATATCCTGTCCCATGGTGTAGAGAGCAAGATTTCTGGAAAACTATTGCTGGCTACTGCCTCCTGAAATTTCCTGTTTGCTGGCTCTTTTAGGGTTGCAGTGCATGTTTTGTGTTTTTGCAGTTCTAAGCAAGTTCTGATGTGCAGTGTGTGGAATCAGCAAAGGTGGCCATCCATCCTGTGCATACTGACCTTCTTCAGGAAAATCTTGATTACTTATTTATTTATTTACGTACTTACTTATTTATCTATTTTTAGTAGATCAACATTAGCACAATATTTCTATGCTCCTGTTTTTCCGATTTCTTAGTTTTAACTTTCTTCTAATTCTTGTTTGGCATTGTGTCACCAGGCTTTTGTGAATTCCAGGTAACTGCATTGATAACTCCAGAGATACACAATTAAAATTCTGCTTAATCTGTGGTAAGAGTAGAAAATAACACCATTTAATTCTCATACTCTTCTTGTTCATTAATGCAGAATTCTTTATTTTTACATACTGTTAAAGATTGCATTAATTCTTTTTTGTTATTTTATGTCTCTTTTCTCCATGCATTTTGCCATTTGCTCTTACAATTTTTTTTACCCTGAAGTTTCTGTGGGAGTGAGTAGCAGGAAGGTGATTCAAGTTTTTACACTAATGTCAGTTGAATATTTGAGATGTTTACATATGAACGATCTTTGCCAATTCTGATAGAGGGAAAGGCTGAAACTCCTCTGCTGAAAGTTTCAGAGCACTCCTGGTTTTAGATTTAAAACTTTTTACATGTTTCTAAGCTATTATCGAGAAGCAGTAGATAGGAAGATGATGGGATGAGGGATAGTCTTAAGAGGGTAGAAAGTCTTTCATTAGGTATTTGTAATGTTTGCTAGATGTCGGTACATTACTTTGTAAAAATTGACAAACCAAATTCATGATGTTCATAAAGGTTCTTTATATTACTGAATTGGCCTCCAGCTCCTATTGTAGATCTGAATCTTCTACTGATTCAAACTTTTAATAACTTCATCTTTTTTTGTGAATATCGGGGGAAAATTGAGATTCTGGATGCATTGATTTATAGCTGTCTACACAGTGAATTTCCAAAGATTAATTTCTTTTAAAGGAGAGTTAAATATTCTATCCTTTCTGAAATTAAGGTATTTCAATATTAGCTACCTTTATAAAATCTTTTTCCTTTGTATATCATGGACAGTCTGTGGTTTAGACAAAGGAAGGTAATGTGGGGCACAGAGACGTGTTTACTGGTCGAAATATGTAGTGGTTAAAATTTAAATTTTTGTGTACATACACTCACACTCTTCTTTTCCTCTCCTTGCACTCCTATTCCATGCAAAATCCCAGCACTATGAGTTTGAATACAGTGAAGTGGAGCAATAGTGCTCTGTGGTTTTGGTTTCTTTTTTTTTTTTCCTTTTTTAAAAATCATAGTGTTTAGCTATGAAGAACGTAAGTAATCCTTTGCAAGTATTGGCCTTCTTTATTGGCAAATGGTGATGGGGACATATAGACATATTTTAGGGGAGACTGATCCAAGGAAGTGCCTTTGAAGCAGCTGTACTTTACATCTGGGCCAGTTTCGCTTTGTGCAGGCTTGGGGGTCACTGACCACTGAGGGATGCCGTAGTCATTTTGAATCTTTCAAATCATGTTTATTTGAAATAGGATTAGGAAGAGGAAAGGAAAGGTCAAATTGGAAACTGCATCTATTTCTGTAGCTCCGTTCTTAAAATAAGATAAATGAAACGTGAGATCATGTTGTGTGTGGGAGTAATATTTATCTCTTTCTGCTTTTCTGTTCTGGTGGTGTTGCTCTCCCTCAGAGCAGTAATTTGCGGCTATTGCATGACCACACTTGGCGGTTTCATGAGGAGAAGAGAACTCGATACAGCCTTCTGCTCAGGCATAAAGGAGATTTCAAAATTGCATTGAAAATTCAACTAAATCAAATAAGTGCTTTTATTGGTTAGATAGATAGTAATGAAGCTGCTTTAATAAACTAGCTCTTTTTTATCTTCTCCCTCCTTGTATCTTTTCAGATAACGAGAGTGAGTGACATTCAGTTGGTCTGGAATGGTTACAGCTGTGAAATAATGCAGTTAGCTGTTCAGTTTGTTTGCTAGGTGTCGTGGTTTAGAAGACAGGGGAAAA
>NW_009699729.1:0-251 GCF_000703405.1 Apaloderma vittatum
GGGGGCCGGCACCAAGTGCAGCCCAGACTCGTGCCCCGCGCGGTGGAGCCGAAATGGGGAGCGGGACGGAGGGGTCCCGAGGCTTTCTCTCGTTGTCCTCTGCAGAAGCGCCCGGCTTTCCAGGCACTCGGGGCCTCGGTCTGGAGGCCGCTGTGGATTTTGGATGCCCAAGGCTTGGGCAGTGACGGCCGTGCGCCCCGCAGGAAGAGGCTGTGGGGGCGGCAAGACCCACACCTTCGCCCCGATTTCCA